>NC_048233.1:67460939-67628404 GCF_002007445.2 Ailuropoda melanoleuca | reverse complement strand
TTTTTATCTTGATGAAGTCCCACAAGTTCATTTTATCTTTTGTTTCTCTTGCCTTTGGAGATGTGTCATGAAAAAGGTCGCTTTGGCTGATGTCANGCCGATGTCATAGAAGTTGTTGCCTATGTTCTCCTCTAGAATTTTGATGGATTCCTGTCTCACATTGAGGTCTTTCATCCATTTGGAGTTTATTTTTGTGTATGGTGTGAGAGAGTGGTCAAGTTTCATTCTTTTGCATGTAGCTGTCCAATTTTCCCAGCACCATTTATTGAAGAGACTGTCTTTTTTCCACCGGATGTTTTTTCCTGCTTTATCAAAGATTAGTTGCCCAAAGAGCCGAGGGTCCATTTCTGGGTTCTCTATTCTGTTCCATTGGTCGATGTGTCTGTTTTTGTGCCAGTACCATGCTGTCTTTGTGATCACAGCTTTGTAGTACAGCTCGAAATCCGGCATTGTGATGCCTCCAGCTTTGTTTTTCCTTTTCAACTGTTCCTTATTGATTCGGGGCCTTTTCTGTTTCCATACAAATTTAAGGACTATTTCTTCCAGTTCTTTGAAAAATGTCCTCGGTATTTTGATCGGGATAGCATTGAAAGTGTAGATTGCTCTGGGTAGTATGGACATTTTAACTATGTTAATTCTTCCAATCCATGAGCATGGAATATTTTTCCATCTTTTTATGTCTTCCTCAATATCTTTCAAAAGTGATCTATAGTTTCTAGCATATAGGTCCTTTACGTCTCTGGTTAAGTTAATTCCAAGGTAACGCATGGTTTTTGGTGTTATTGTAAATGGGATGGATTCCCTAATTTCTCTTTCTTCAGTCTCGTTATTCGTGTATAGAAATGCAACTGATTTCTGGGCATTGATTTTGTATCCCGCCACATTACTGAATTGCTCTATAACTCCTAATAGTTTGGGAGTGGATTCTTTTGGGTTTTCCATATAGCGTATCATGTCATCTGCGAAGAGAGACATTCTGACTTCTTCTTTGCTGATTTGGATACTTTTGATCCCTCTTTGTTGTCTGCTTGCTGTTGCAAGGACTTCTAGTGCTATGTTGAATAATAGTAGCGAGAGTGGGCATCCTTGTCGTGTTCCTGTTCTTAAGGGAAAGGCTTCCAGCTTTTCCCCGTTGAGAATAATATTTGCTGTAGGCTTTTCATAGATAGTTTTCATGANATGCTTGCAGTAGGCTTTTCATAGATGGCTTTTATGAGATTGAGGAATGTACCCTCTATCCCTACACTCTGAAGGGTTTTAATCAGGAAAGGATGCTGTATTTTGTCAAATGTTTATTCAGCATCTACTGAGAGAATCATATGATTTTTGAATTTTTCTTTCTGGATATGATGTATCACATTGATTGATTTGCGAGTGTTGAACCATGCTTGCATCCCAGGTATGAATCCCACTTGGTCATGATGGATAATCCTTTTAATGTACTGTTGGATTCTATTAGCAAGGATCTTGTTGAGGATTTTGGCATCCATATTCATTAGGGAAATCGGTCTGTAATTCTCCTTTTTAATGGGGTCTTTGCCTGGTTTGGGGAACAAGGTAATATTGGCCTAATAGAATGAGTTTGGTAGCTTTCCTTGTTTGTANATTAGCCTCATAGAATGAGTTTGGTAGCTTTCCTTCTGTTTCTATTTTTTGAAATAGCTTTAGGAGAATAGGTATTATTTCTTCTTTGAATGTTTGGTAGAATTCCCCAGGAAAACCGTCTGGGCCTGGAGTTTTATTATTTGGAAGGTTGTTTATCACTGACTCAATTTCTTCATAGTTAATTGGCCTATTTAAGAAATCAATTTCTTCCTGTTTCAGTCTTGGTAGTTTATAGGTTTCCAGGAAGGCCTCCATGTCTTCCAGATTGCTTATTTATTTGGCATATAGCTGTTGATAAAAGTTTCTAATAATCCTTGCAATTTCAATGGTGCTGGTCGTGACCTCTCCCTTTTCAGTCATAATTTTAATAATCTCAGTCCTTTCTCTTTGTTTTTGGACAAGTTTTGCCAGTGGTCTATCAATTTTATGGATTCTCTCAAAGAACCAGCTTCTAGTCCTGTTGATCTGCTCTACTGTGGTTCTGGTCTCTAATTCATTGATTTCTGCTCTAATCTTGGTCAACTCCTTCCTTGTCAGTGGGTTAGGCCTGTCCCTCTGTTGCTGCTCCAGCTTCTTGAGGTGAGAATATAAAAACTGCATTTTAGATTTTTCTATTCTTTTGAGTGAGGCTTGTACGGCTATGTATTTCCCCCTTAGGACTGCCTTTGCAGTATCCAATATGTTTTGACCATTGTGTTTTCATTCTCGTTGGTCTCCATAAATTCTTTAAATTGATTTTTGATTTCCTGGTTTATCGAATCATTCCTGAGCAGGATGGTTCTTAGTCTCCAAGTGTTTGAGTTTCTTCCAAATTTTTCCTTGTGGTAGAGTTCCAATTTCAGAGCATTGTGGTCTGAGAATATGCAGGGAATAATTTCAGTCTTTTGGTATCGGTTGAGACCTGTTTTGTGTCCCAGAACATGGTCTATTCTTGAGAATGTTCCATTGGCATTAGAATAGAATGGGTATTCTTTGGTTCTAGAGTGTAGTGTTCTATATATATCTATGAGGTCCAACTCATCGAGTATGGCATTCAAAGCCCTTGTTTCTTTGTCGATTTTTTGCATGGGTGTTCTGTCTATGTCTGATAGTGGAGTGTTGAGGTCCCCTACTATTAACGTATTTTTATCTATACGTCTCTTTATTCTGGTTAAAAGTTGGCTTGTGTATCTTGCTGTTACCCTGTTGGGGGCATATATATTTATAATTGTCATATCCACTTGTTGGATACATCATTTAAGAATAGTATAGTGCCCTTCTGTGTCTCAAATTATAGTCTTTAGTTTAAAATCCAATCTGTCTGATATGAGAATTGCTACCCCAGCTTTCTTTTGAGGACCATTGGCATGAAAGATGGTATTCCATCCCTTTAATTTCAGTCTGAATGTATCTTTAGGTTCAAAATGAGTCTCTTGTAGACAGCAAATGGATGGGTCATGTCTTTTTATTCAATCTGCAACCCTGTGGTGTTTTATGGGGGCATTTAGGCCATTTACATTGAGACTGATTATTGAGATATATGATTTTAATGCTGCTATGTTGCCAGTAAAGTCTTTGTTTCTATCGATTGTGACTTTCTGTTCTGTATCACTCTTGGGGCCTTTTTACTTTTATAGAACTCCCCTTACTATCTCCTGTAGGGCTGGTTTTGTGGTTACAAAATTGGTCAACGACTGGCGATTCTGGAAGTTATTTATTTCTCCATCAATTCTGAATGACAGCCTTGCTGGATAAAGGATCCATGGCTTAAAAATGCCCCCCCAACCCTTTCTTTCATTCCAGGTCTGTGTAGACAGGTCTGACGTAATTCTGATAACTTTGCCTTGGTACGTGAGAAATTTCTTTGCCCGGGCTGCTTTCAATACTGTATCCTTGGATCTAATATTTGCGAATTGCACTATGACGTGACGTGGCATAGGTTTGTCATGGTTGAGCTTGGGAGGGGTCCTCTCTGCCTCTTGGACACGAATGTTTTTTTCCCTCGCTAGATTAGGGAAGTTTTCAGCTACAATTTGTTCAAATATCTCTTCTAGACCTCTGTTTTTCTCCATCCCATTGGGGATGCCTATGATTCTGACATTGGAACGTTTCATTGAGTCAGTTATCTCCCGTAACCTACATTCTTGTGTGTGGATTTTTTTAAGTCCAGATTCTATTTTAGCTTTGTCTTCTACTAACTCATCCTCCAATTCGCTGATTCGTTCTTCTGCCTCATTCACCATGGCCANTACTAACCCATCCTCCAATTCACTGATACGTTCTTCTGCCTCATTCACCCTGGCCGTCAGAGCATCTAGTTTGACTGCATTGGGCTCATAGAATTTTTAATTTCTGCCAGATTCGCTTTCATTTCCGCCCTTAGAGATTCTATGTTCTCATTAACATTTTCGTTAATACTTTTTTCAAGTCTATACATCATCTTGACCATTGTTACTCTGAATTCCATTTCTGATAATTTGGTTGTATCCATATCCATTAGTTCTGTGGCAGAGGCCACAGACTCATTGTCTTTTCTTTGCTGGGGGGGATTTCTCCTTCTCGTCATTCTGATGAGGAGAGGTTGCGGGGTTGTCCAGAGCCCAAATTATTGACCGAGACCCAGGCAGTGTGCACTTGTTTTATAGGGATCTTAAGGATGTGGGCTCCTTGATTTTTCAGCCTGTCTTCTGGGGGAGGAGCCTGCTGTGCCAATACTCAGGCAACCCTGTTTGCGTAGAGTCTCCGTGTCCCCTGCGAGGGGGGATGGGGATGGGCACACTGTGAGCCAGTCTTTCCAGGCTTTTGCTCTCTGGCGGCTTTCCCTGGCAGTTTGCTGTGCCTCTTCTGAGAGTCAGAGCAGCAGTGGCCGAATCTCAGACTCTGTCTCAGAACAGAGGGATCGCGGCCCGTTCTCCACTAATGTTCTGGCCACTTTAACGCTGTTTCTGTTGGTGCTGCTCAACCCTGCAGCGTCCCGGGATGTGCGCCCCACACCTGGCGTCCCAGGCCTCACTTCCAGGGCCAGCGCATCTCTGTCCTTTGTGTTTCTAACGCCGCCAGCCACCAGCCGCCCCCGCGTGCTCCCGGAGCTCCCGGTCTCAGTCTGGATCCAGTGAGCACACCAGAGCTCCGTGAGAAGTCTGGTGGCGCGCGCTCCCGGCTCATGGTCTCAGTCTTCTCTCTCACGGGTGCCGGTCCGCAAGTCCGCCCGCTCCCCCGTGCAGGTGGCTACCGCTTCCCGGCACCCGAACGTGGCGGCTCCCTCCCCCTTCCGTTTATCTTCCAATATCTGTGCGCGGTTTCATGGGTCCCCCACTTCGTACCTCAATACTCAGTGCTGGAGATGTTCATTTGTAGAGATCCAGATGTATGTATCTTCCTGCGTCTCAGGCTGATTCCATGGATGTTCAGGCTGGTCTGGTACCTATCCAAATCAACTCGGGACCAGCTGATAAAGGGGTCCCCTACTCCTCCGCCATCTTAACTCCTTCCCGACTAGGTGAATATTTGTTATCTGGAAGAATAAATTAAAAAGTTGACTCATTTCTTACACAAGTCTCTTGAGTTAGGCAGAGTTGGTGTTATTATTCTCATTTTAAATTAGAGGAAACAGGTCCCAACATGGAGAGGGCTTGGCTCAGTGATTCATTTAACTTAGGAAAGAGAGCTAGCACATCAGTTGCATTGTTAATTCTTGGCTATTTCATATACATAGATTGAAACCTTGGAGATGGATAGCAGGAGGTTACAAAAGACACAGCACTTTTGGCACAGAGTAAGTTAAATATTTCCAGACTTGCCCCCTAGGATTTAGCCATCCAGCCATGATCTCCAACTGGCATGCTTTTGCTTATCAGAACACATTCTTCCTGAACGTGATGCCCTATTTCACTTTCTCTGAAATGAGCTCAAGTCATCTCACACTCAATCTCTTCTAAAAAGCCTCTCCATGACGGCATTGCTCATAACGCCTACAAATGGGTTATCACCCATTTGGAACCGATGTCTCACACTGTTATGTATATCTTTGAGAGTATATTCATGATATACTTTATAAGTAAGTGTTGAGCACCTACTATCTGCCAAACATTGTTTGGACACTAAGTAAAAAGCATTAAATAAGAAAAATCCAATTTATGGCTTCAGGAATCAGAAGGGAAACAAACAAGCAAACAGATACATAGCTACAATAAACCACCACATGTCATGATGATTATTAAGAAGGATAAAATATAAGCATGGCTCAGAGAAAAGGAACAATGTTGTAGTATACACCTTAGTCAGGTTGGTCGTGGAAAAGTTGATATTCAAGCTGAGACCTAAGGGATAAGGAGTCAGCCAGAATAAAAGGCTTCATTTTGAGTTTTCAGCTAAGTAATAGAGTCAAAATCACTTTAGAATCTGTGAAGCATAGTATAAATATTATGACTGGGGATTTTATTATTTAGGGAAAAAAAGGAAAGCAGTATGCTTCTGAAGATGATGATGATCAGTATGAAATAAGGTAAGGTATAGCATTCACTTATTTACTGCTTAATTATTGACTGACCCAAGAAATATTTATTGAAAGTCTATTAACCAAGCATGATCCTAGGCAATGCAAGAAAAATACTAAACAAAACAAAACAAAATTGTCTGCCCTCAGGGTTTGAAAGGTACTTTTAGTTGGGAAAGATAGGGAAAAAAGAATAAGTAGATCTATAATATAATTTTGGTAGCGATAAATGTCACATAAAATAAAGCAGATAGGTAAAGACTCATGCCCAGAGCTACTTCAGATGGGGTGGTCCGGAAAAGTTCTAACTTTTGATGTGCTGGGTGTGAGGTTGGAAACGAAGAGAGGAATCAAGCATAACTTATCCTGGTGGAGTCTAGTGATTTAAATAAGATGGGGAAATGGGAAGAATCAGATTTCCCAGGAGTACGATCAGTAACTCAATTTGGGACACATGGTTCCAATGCCTTATAGTACCTCCAATTTCTGATATTTATGGTAGAACTGTAGTTGTCTGATCTTTGCCCAGATATTCTCTAGCTCTGGCATTAACCAACTATGAAATCTTGAGCAATTAAACTTTTTGAGATTTGAATTCCTTATTTATAAGATGACGGGGGCCCAATAAACCATTTCAGGCATTCCATATGAAGTAATTTTTCTAAAAATAAAGTAAGACATAAATCCCCCAGTTTATTTCAATTATGTTTTCTTTAAGACATCTCTGAAATCAATAATATCAGTGACCATTTGGTGGATCCATTAAATTTACTTATCTTGCAGTGCATTAACAAGCAGTCATTGAAATTTCTAATTACTTCATGTCAGACTGTCTCTTAAATGTCACCAAGTTAAGGAAAATTCCATCAAAATCTAGAGTTTTAGGTTCTTATGACCCAGTGAAACTTGTTTTTTTTTCCTTCTTTCTTTCTTTTTTATTTTTTAATTAATGTCTGTTTACTGATTAAGCATCGTACCAAATACTGAACATCATAAAATTATTCTGGACTCTTAAAGAGGGTGATATTACAGGATATATAACCTTAAATTTCATGTACAGTAGCAGCTATCTCCAGGGAATGACCCAGTTTATTCAAGATATCTAGCAGTTTCCAGAAACGCCACAACCCAACCTTCTCCATCTTAAAGCAAAGCTCTGTCCAGTTCACAGTTCCACCAACTAGAGACAGATTATTTTCTCCCCAAACTGTTTATCATTAGACATATGCATTAATCAGATGAAAAATCACAACATAAAAAATGATTTATTTATACTCTTCTCAGCCAAAGATACTGATTGGGCCATCAAGATTATGCCAAGTGCAAATACATCATGAGCTACTCTGTCAACAATATAGCAAGTTAGCTTGGCAGCAAGATGCCAACGTGATTATGCAAATACCAGCCCTATTGGCTTGTCAGTCAAACCCACCTCCAGGATGCCTGGGAGATACATTTCAATAAACGGAGACAGAATGTATCTCAGTCCCACTGACATTAATAATTTATGATTAATCAGCTTATGAAGACTTGCTAACAGCAGAAGGAAACTGAGAGGAAGATGGATTCTCTCTCTTTGGATTTAACCTTACTTTTCTCCCAGGCTAAATCTAATCATTTTGTTTCTGAAGACCAGATAATTGACTAGCCATTTACTTAAACTTCCTTAAAGGGCATCAATAATCCTCCCAGGGGTCCATCTTTGATCAGGGGAGGTTAAGTTAAATTGACTCCTGATTATGCAATTTAGGGAGCAAGCGGTAAGGATGCAGCCACCCAGAAGGGAGCTAGTCTCTTTCAGCAGAGAGCGCTCTGGCATTTGTAAAAGTGGATGAGGGGAGACTGGTGTGGCCCCACTAATTTGTACAGCCATACACTTGATGGAGTAGGAATGGCACTAGATAGAAGCATACAGAAGCAGTAGCTCTGACAGCCAGTCCTTTGATTTGCAGAAATGATAAATTATGCATGTTTTTATCCTCAAAGTCTTAACATTTTATTCTAAATCTTTCATGATTCCTTAAGTTATGAATTCTATTTTCATTTTCAAATATAGGAAAGAGTCTGCATAGTTGGAAACATTTTTAATTTTTACTATGTTTTTTTTATGACAGTGATAAAATAAAATTGCAGTGACAATTTTTTAAAAGAGAGAGAGAAATCATGATCCCAAACTTTTACTTTTTTATTCAAATCACCATTTTCATCTAGTGTGTTTCTCATTATCTTTTTATCCGAAATTATTTTCAGTGGTACTCACAAGATCCCACCATGCTTACTTACAAACATGAGCAAAATATTTATCCTCCTTGAGCTCAGTTTTCTCTTCTATTGAATGGAGACTGCATGGGTTTTTATCAAAATAGTAGTTGACTGCATTAGGTAAAACACATAAATCAATGCTTTTTATGTATTGTTCATTTCAATGAATTTATTTTCAAGGTTATTTTTCTATCCATTTTAAAGAACTATGCATTTAATTAAATGTTATTCCAAACATTTTAATGTTATAATGTAGCTCTCAGAGTCATCTCTCCTAATGCTTCATGGCATTCAATCCAGTGGCTTCATTAAGTGGTGTCCGACTCTGGGGCTTTTATCAGTACTAAAATGTGTCTTCATTTGTCTATGGAAAGGGCAGAGCTTCCTAACTCACCGGTTTCAAAAAAAAATTGTTGAAGACGACTTAACTGAACATGAATCAGATTATTTAATTCCATTCCAGTAGGATAATTAGAAGCTTCATGGTGAAGACATCTATATGAAATAAAATTTGGCTTGTGACACTTTCAACCAATATAAATGACTTTGATAAAAATAAATGTATTAGAAAAACCCAAGAGCATCTCATAAAACTCAAAAGGAATTATATTGCAACCATATTAAATACTAGAATCAATAAATGAATCAGAGCATGATTCTCTCCATCTTATTCTCTCTGAGACACATGGACCGTCACCATGTTCTTCATTCTCCTGCTTCTTTATAGAGTGGCTGTGTCTGCATCATTTGTGGGCCAAAGTTGACTGCCTCAGCCCATACTTAACATTATTTCTTAGTCCAAGAGCCCAACTGAGATGCACTAAAACAACCTTTCCCTAAGTAGACAACATAGATTGGTTGATGAAGCCACGGCAATAACAACAATTTTGGACCAGAGAAGTCCAGTCCAAATGTCCAATATCTCTACAGAACGGATCATGAGAGCAGCCTCCCTGAAAAGAGGTGAGAGAAGGAAGCAAAACATATTTAATGCCTGATATATAATTGTGTATCTGTTTTAGATTGTTCTCTTGGGCACTAATATTTCAAGTTGCACATGAAGAAAACTAGAAAGTGATGTGGACAGGATGCTTTGACTCTATTTTGGGGCAAAAGGCAATGTCCAAATATGAACTGCTGATTTATTTTATTTCTGTTAAAGAATAGATCAACCTGGACAACCAGTTAGAGAAGAATTGAATATCTGGGGGAAAGAACTCTTACTGGTCATCTCTGTTGGAATTCTAATATCAAGGTGAGAAGAAGGTGGATTAATGTTCCAGGGTCAACTTCCTAAAATCTCACAGAACTGATACAAAACTGGAAGAGTGTAAACTATTCTCATCAATGGTTTTGTGCAGTGGGTACAAATCTCAGAGATTTTTTCTTTTTTCTTTTGCTTGAATAAAACAGTCATTCCAAACTGCCCAAAATAGTATTTTCTTACTTTAAGAAAAAACAAACAAACAAATAAAGTCAGAGAAGCAGGAATTCATAAACATCTTTTTTTTGGTTATGTTTCCCTTGTCAGTCCAGTTCCAAATAGTTCATCCCTATTAATTACAAGATGAATGGGGCTCATTTTTTCTACTGTGAAGAGGGGATACTTCTGAGATATTATAAAATCGGAATTTAGTTGATTGTAAAAGAACACGTATTGAACTCACTCTCCATCTTTGCAGCATTAAACATCCAGGCTTGATTCTCATACCAAAATATACCATTCTCTAATATAAAATAAAAAGGCCAAGATGAGACACGATGCCTAATCTGCCTTCCTTAGTGGTTAAAGGAGGGGACAACAAAGTGGTGAATTCGGTTATTCTTTTCTGCAAGGTGGAAATTAAATGCAGAAGAATTAATTCTGACAAATTTTCGTGTACCTCATCCAATTGTCACTCACTTTGGCTTCCTTGGTTTCTCAGACACCTGCATTTGAATGTGCTCCTTGATTCTTTGTTGCTCATCAGTCTTGTCCTCAGTCTTGGATGTGCACTGAAATCCTGATACCTGAGTCTCACCCCCGAACTTCTGATTTAATTGTTACAGGGTGGACCTAGGCATCAAAATTTTTAAAAGCTCTCCAAGTGTCTCCAATATGGAGCACATATTAGGTAACACTGATTTCGACCAGCTTCACTGATAGCTTGTTTTGGATTCATTGTTCTGGCTTTGACTCAAACAACCATGCCAGGATTTGAACTTTAGTGTTATCTATTTGTGATCCTACTCATTACTCATTCAATCACATATTCATTCATTCATCAAATATGCATGAGGATTGTATATAGGAGATGGTAAGTACATAGTAAATGCTGTATATTCCTTCAGAGATCTTACAGGCTAATATCAGTGACAGACATTAAAAAGGACATAAATTATTATTGAAATCATGATAATCTGCTCTTACCCCAGGTCCTTAACTTACCTATTCCTTGATCTCATCATTGTTGTACTCTCCCCTCATGATAGAGTCTTCAGCCACACCATTCCTAAAGTTCCACCAAAAAAAAAAAATAGCCTGTTTCTGTATCCAGTCAGGGCTTGTACAAATTCCATTTTCTTCACATAGGACAGTTTTTTAGCCCACCTCTACAAACTGTGAGGTTCTTGTCCATGCTACTGTAATTGGTGTAGCTACCACACACTTAAAAGAGTCTCCAATAACTTCTCTTGGCTCCCACTGCCACACCATGGTCCACAGTCATATAATACTCTGCAACTGACTGTTAAGCCTTAATACCCAAATAGGGTTCAGTAGAGGAAAGATATACTTTCTATCAATTGACTCATCATAATCAAATCCCCAATATGTTCTGTGGATATGATGGGTATTTTATAGAGTCTCTCTCTTCAAAGTTCTGGAGACAGAAAGATGTGACATATGTATATTCATTCATAAGATAAATTATAAAATAAGTATATTTATAAATGTTCTGTATCTCAGTTAATTCAAGCTGTCAAAACAAAATGCCATAGACTAGGTAGTTTTAACACAAATATTTCATTTCTCACAGGTATGGAAGCTGGAAGTCCAAAACCAGGATGCCAGCACGGTTGGGTTCTGGTGAACACACTCTGGTTTACACATGGCCATTTTCTCACTGTGTCCTCACATGGTGCAGAGAGAGAGAGCACGCGTTCTGGACTCTTCCTCTCTTATAAGAACACTAACCCCATAACGAAGATCCCACCCTCATGACCTCATCTAAAGCTACTTACCTCCAAATGTTCTACCTCCAAATACTATCACATTGGAGCTTCAATGACACAAACATTCGGTCTATAATTCCACATATGCAGAACAGTAATACAGGACTGGTATAATTACAAAAGTTCAGAAGTTGAAATCTATGTGTACCAAGACATCAAGAAAGACAGCATAGTGAGCCTAACTCCTAAGAAAACACTTGAAGACCAGGTAGGTTATTTCCCCAACATTTCTCTTGCCAAAATGTGTTAAGGTTTTCCTTCATATAAGATTTTTTGGAGCACCTGGGTGGCTCAGTCGTTAAGCGTATGCCTTCAGCTCAGGGTGTGATCCCAGAGTCTTGGGATCAAGCCCCATATCGGGCTCCTCCGCTGGGAGCCTGCTTCTTCCTCTCTCACTCCCCCTGCTTGTGATCCCTCTCTCGCTGGCTGTCTCTTTCTGCTGAATAAATAAATAAAATCTTTAAAAAAAAAAAGATTTTTTGTCACCAATCTTATCTTTTGGTATAAGTTTCTGAAGGCAGAGTCTATATTTTGTTAACATGACTAATAGTTGGAAACACAGGGGCTGGAAGATAGATCTCAGTACAAGGAAAAGATGATATTTATTTTAGGGGGTTATAAGCCAGAGTGAAGGGATAAAACCAATATTAAGCAACATTTTAGGAACAGAATTAACAAAGCCTAAGAAACAATTAAATATGGGGAATAAGAAATATAAAGACATAAGGGGACTGTGAAATGGTCACAAATGGCACTTTGCCCGTTTACAATGAATAGATATAGAATTATAGTTACTTCATATGAACAATGTAGCACAACATTTTTTAGTGTCCTGAAGCTACAGTTTTAAAGGTACAATTAGCAGAAAACGTAAAATAATAATGTCAGTCAATCACCCATTCCTGAATTTCTCAGGAAGTGGATGTGGTACTGGGCAGACTGATGAAATATTTTTGTCTTCTAAACTCTTGCTTTGACTAAATGCTTTATAACTTGTAAGCTTGTTACCTAAAGACAAATTACTCACAAAATATTATGTCAACTGTATCATTTGATAAGAAGCATGACAGAATAACTCAACCAGATTCAGCTTGGAAGCCATCACAGCTTTGGTTCCTTATTCAACAAGAAACACATGTACACTGAATTTCTCAAAGAGGACAAATGTTATAGAACTATCCCAAACTTTCCCTCCCACGCCATCCTTTCCCAGCATTCAGAGATATTCCCCAAAATTACCCGTGTCTATGTGTAAATCTATACCCATTTATACATGTAAGTGACAATCTACTAGTGCAAGTAACCAAGATAACTTACTACTTCTGAGTTTGAGAGAAATGGCATTTACAGCATCCCAATACAAAAAGGAACACCATTACCTTACAACATCATTCACTGAGGAAGATACAGTCCATTTATTCATCTGCAATGCAGATTTCCTTTTTTTTTAATCCGATTTTTTTCCAAAGATAAATTAAGTTTTGTGTTGCCTGGGTGGCTCAGTTGGTTAAGCATCTGACTCTTGATGTGGGCTTAAGTCATGATCTCAGGTTTGTGAGATTGAGTCCTGTATTGGGCTCCATGGTGGGTGTGGAGCCTGCTTAAGATTCTCTCTCTCCCTCTCTCTCTGCCCCCCCACCTCTCTCCCTCTCAAAAAAAAAAAAAGTTAAATTTTTCATAGAATAGCTTTTTCAGATTTGACAATATCTCAGAACACCACGTGGAGAACAGATCTCTGCCCTGTACTTTCTCTTTATGTCTTTATCATCAGAAGCAACCCAACAATGCCACAGGAATTGATTGCAAAAGAGATGGGAGACTCTTTGCATCAATTGGCCCATTCTTCCTAAATATGAACAATTCCACTGCTTTGACACTGTTAAAAATTAATGCTAAAGGCTTCATAATAGTTAAATTTCAAGATATTTTATTATTATTTAACCCCAAAGCATTTTTCTAAGTGCTTTTAATAGCTTCTGCTGTAATTAAATTTTGCCACATTGCCATGCACAGTGACTCTGGAACTATCAGTTGTACAGCTAATTGATAAATCAAACCCTAATTGAGATAATGAAGCTGGTCTTGGACATCAGTGAGATGGCTGCTACCTAATTAGCGTCTTAATATCTGTTTACTAGATGAGTGGACAGTAGACCCGGGGTAATGATGGCATGGTAAAGTTACTATGAGAGGAAATAAATGTGGATAAAATGGATCAGAGCAGGGATACAGCCTCCTGTGAATATGCCTTTGTAGTGCTTGAGAGCTTAAAAAGAAATACACCATATCTCCTCCCCTTTCCACACTCAACAAGGTACAGTGTGAGAGGTTTAGCCACAGTAAATGATCCATAAGTGCTGGTTGCCCTGAGCTAGGGGTTATAGGCTGAAGGGAACTGCAATTCCTGTTTTATATCATGGAGGTAGGGGTATATATTTTAAGTTACCCAAGCAACATTATACTATATTAAGGCATAATGTTACCACTTTGGGCTTTGCATATGTGAAAAAAAATGGCTGTTCCCATTGCCTTCATTGATGATTATGATAATAATTACTAATTACATGTGGTAATAATGATGGCAGCTAACTCTTAGTAAGCACCTTCTATGTGTCAAACACTGAGCTAAGTGCTCATTCCTACTAAATTCTTACAACCAAGTTAGGAGGTACTGTTAATATATAAGTGAGGTTCACAGAGAGGTTAAATAACTTGCCTAGGTTCAGAGAGCTAGAAAGGAGAGAGCCTGCATTTGAACTATGATCTTGAAGTTAAACATGATACATCCACCACAATGCTCATTCATTGGGATGGACCGTGAGCAGAGCACTGATTTAATGAGTTTCTTACACGGAGGACAGTTAGTACAATTAAATAAACTGTCCCAACCTGGTGCAGCTTGTATGTTTTTATCTCAATTTTATTTGAACCCAGGTCTGGCAAACCATAAAGCCACGTTCTTTCTTCTATACCACATTTGGGTGTAAAACACAATTATCATCATTATTATTATTTTTTATGATACACTACAAATAATAATAAGAGGTCAGTTCTATTGCAGTCATTTCTCACTGTGCCTTTCCAGGTCCTCGAGCTCCAGTAAAACTAGGAACATCTGGAGATTTCAAAACATCTCTTCAGCTCCAGGATGATGACCCAGAGTTTGGAGATCCAAGTTTCTTTTAACAATACCTTTAATTATTCTACTAAAAATACTGAAATTTTAAATTATATAATATTCTTCTGAGTTAGGTAGGACTTTGTTAGGTATCTTTGTTTTAGAAGATAGCAGATTAGAGATCAGAAAGTTAAGTAGCTCTCCCTACCAAAAACAAAAACAACAACAAAAACATGTAACTAGGAGAAGAGCTAGGGATTGGAATCTGGGTTTGCTAACATGCCACCAGCATTTCAGTAGGTCTGATCCAAATTAGAAAGCATCAGAATCTTCCTTTTGAAGAATCAACAAAAAGCTGTGGTTCTAATTTCATGGAGGTCTTTAGTGACAACTGAAAACCTTTTACTTATTCTTGGCCTAATAGTTTATTCATGTACCTCAACAACTGTTGGACATTTTCCTCATTCCCTTGAGCCTTCCCTCCAATCGATATTCTAGTTAGTATTTCCAATCTTGAAATCCCTCAGACTCTTCTCATCTTGCCAAAATGTATTTACATAATACTCATCCCTTCACTTACTTTCTTTCAGTCTCAGAGGATGAGCTGTTGCTCTTTTTACCATGAAACTAACAAATGTTACCTTGACACCATGTCCTGTCCTCCTTATAGATCATTGTTCCATCAATTGTTTCTTCTCTCTCTTTCTCTCTCTCTCCCTTTTTTTTTAAACCTAAAAGAAGTAGCTTATATATGTCCCAAAATTTTCAATCCATCCACTCCTCAAACCACTGCATTATGTCCTATGCTTTCAATACTGTGTCATGACCATTCTCATCAAGCTCAGTAATGGCGTTCTGGTTTCCATAATCAATTGACCACTTTGAAGTCAATACCCTGATGCATTTACAAGTCACTCTTAAGGAAGCTCTCATTTCTGTGAGTGTCAAGGTACCACTCTCTCTTGGTTACCCATTCGTCTAGGACTGCCTCTTTGCGGGCATGCTTACTCTTCCTTCCCTCAGCCCTCAGCCCTCTTAGCTCTCACTCCACACAACCTCCCTCCATGATGCTATATTATTGCATTATTTCATTCCTTCAGCCAATCATTTGTTCAAAAATACTTCTGGAGTTCTCACTATGTACTTGGCAGTATTCCAGATTCTGGTTATAGAATGAAGAACTGAACTAGAAATAAAGAGTTAAAAATACTTTGTCAGGTGCTACTTATTTTTATATCAAAGAAAAAAGCAGGGCAGAAGGATTAAGACTGATAGAGCAAACCATCTAATAAGGTGACATTTTGACAATAACACAAGTAAAATGAAATAAATTACCAGATATTTTCTAAGGAAGAACATTCTAGATAAAGGGAACAGCAATTTAAAAAGCTCAAGTTGGGGGATGCCTGGGTGGCCCAGTTGGTTAAGTGGCCAACTCTTGGTTTGGGCTCAGGTCACGATCTCAGGGTCCTGGAATCAAGCCTCCCTGTTGTCAGGCTCCTTGCTCAGCAGGGAGTCTGCTTCTCTCCCTCTCCCTTCCCACCCCAGCTCCTGCACACACACTCTCTCTCTTTCTCTCTCAAATAAATAAATTAATTAAAAAATAATAAAAATAAAAAGCTCACGTTGGAAGTATGACTGATGTATCCTAGTAATAGCAAGGAGACCAGTGTGGCTGAAGTGGAGTGAGCAAGGAGAACAGGATGAGTTGAGTTCAGAGATGTGGAAACATAAAGATCGTGTCAGCTTTGTAGGATATAAAAGTTAGGACGCAAATTCTATCTGCTATAATAAGGACCAGATTTTAACAGTTGCATGAGCAAAACAGAAGGGTATTTGTCTCTCTTTCGAAAGTCTAAGTTTAAGCCCTTGAGGAACAGTGTGCTAGCTCCATGATGCAGGGTTACTAGACCGGTTGTTCTTACTGTTTTGTATTCCTAAACACAGGGCTTTCAAAACTGCACCTAAGATGGCTATTTCGTCATCCTGCAGCACACCCCTACTGCAGCTGGTGGTAAGACAGTAGAAGATGAAAAGCCAATGTCTTTTATTTTTAAGGTGCTGTGAAGAAGTTAAACACAACTCTTTCAGTAGTGTTGTTTTCACCAGGACCCAATCACATAACCAAAATTAGACCCAGGAGAGCTGGGAAAAGTAATTTTAACTGCATGCTCACAACACCAGCTAAAAGTTCTCTTACTGTAGCGGAAGAAGGGGATGAACTATCCTTTTTCCAATGAATTACCTTTGTCTGTTTGTGAAAGATTAGTTGACTGCATTTGAATGGGTCCACTTTGGGACTATATTCTGTTCCACTGAGCTATGTGTAAATTCTTTCACCGCTATCACCCTGATTTGATGGTCTTAACTTTATAGTGAGTCTTGAAGTCAGGTAGTGACAATCTTTCAACTTTGTTCATCAGTATTTTGTTGGCTATTCTGGATCTTTAGCCTTTCCATATAAACTTCAGAATTGGTATGTCAATATCCACAAAATTGCTGGCTAGGATTTTGACTTAGACCTCATTAAATCTTATCATACAGCCTTTTATTTAATTGAAATATAATCGACGTACAATGCTATATTAGTTCCAGGTCTACAACATATTGATTTGACAAGTCTATGCATTACTCGATGCTTACCACAATAAATGTATTCACCATACAATATTACTGCAATATTATTGACTATATTCCTTATGCTGTACTTTTCATCTCCATGACTTGTTTATTTTATAACTGGAAGTTTGTACCTTTTATTGCCTTTATTGATTTCACTTGCTTCCCACTCATCTCGTCTCCTCTGGCTTCTTATCTCTTAAATAACTCATCTGATTTCCCTCAGTATTTACTACCGCTACTGCCGCTGCTCTAACTCAGACCTTTATTATTATTATGTCTTTCTTAGAATAACAAAAGTTTCCTGGCAAATCTTTCTTTAAGCCTGCCATCTTCAAATACATTCTTCATAATGGGTTCCAGTTAAAATAAACTGGAATCCATTTAAATTCCTGCATTGACTTCTCGAGTACAGGATAAATTCTATATCCCGTAACATGTCCTACAGCGCCCCCTACAGGTAAGTTTCTCTCTCTAGGTTAACATTTCATCCTCTCCACCTCATTCTAGATGAACTTTTTGACGTTCTCCGCAATCTGTGTTAATCTTATGTGTGTTATTACTGCTCCCCTTTCATGAAATGTGCTTCTCTTCTCTCTTAGCTAGAGAAATTCAGTTTTCACTTCTTCCAGGATTATCTTCTCTGAATACATAAACACTTAACTCATAAATTCTCTACTGTCTTAATTGTCTGCACGTTTTTGTACCCCGCATCTAACCAGCACATCATACTTTTCTGTTTATGTGTCTATTTGCTCCTTGAGAATAAAGATTGGCTTTTATTCAACTTTGTTTCTGGTACACTTAGAACAGTGATTGACACATTTGGAATACTCAGTATATGCTTATTTAGTGAATAATGGAACAAATAAGTTAGTGAAGATATGGTATTTCAGATTCAAGTGCCAGTAGAATTTCTGCTGCATGTTATTTTTCTCTCTTAAAATAGTTGCTTTTCAAAGAGACCAATTCAAATGATGAGAGTCATTTGCTCTGTAAACAGCTGTTCACCTACTTGTAGTTCTCAGATCTGCTGTCAGTCATCTTTCTTTTTCTATGTTAACCATGAGAATTTGTTTCTCTCCTTACGCCAATTGTCTTTTGCCACACATGTGAATTGCCTCTCTACTCAACATTTTCCAAAAATTCATTTTACCTCTGTGTATACATTCCCAGATACACCATCAGACATTTCGGTTAACAAGTTATATATTTATTTTTAACTTTGATTTGACTCCTATCTGTAAAACCCCACTATCCTCTTTCTTCTGACTTTTATCTTGCCTTTCTGATTAGGGGTATGCAAAGGTAAAATTTGTTTCAGAGTAGTAAATAAAATGACTTAGAGTAGATATAAAATACCTATTATTTCACACCCAAACAAATCAAATTTCTCTTCCCCTTTGATTGTGGGCTTATTTGGGAATTGAGTTGAAGAGGTTTATCTGTATGAAATTTAGAATACACTGGAAAGGGACTAAAATAAATGTTGAAAATAGTTTATTTCAGCATTTCCAAAACTTCTCATCTAAAACTATTCCTGTGAGATGCCTATTTCTATTCTGAGTCAGCTGTGTGGAGGAGGATTATAAACCTCAACATATTTCTCCTTGCTCTTATTTTCAGAACAAAGTTGTATTTTATATCAATAATTTAATTGAGAAAGATAGAAATATGAACATCAATCTTACCACAATATTTACCTTACTGAGATGAAAAAGAAATGCTGTAGCATTTTGTTCCTTAATATAAATATCACAGAAACTTTATATAAAAAAATTGCTAACCTTTGTTTGAATTTCAGAATTATTAAGATGGCAAGATCATGTGACTTATTATCAATGTAGATTTCTGGTTCTTAGACCCAAACTGCCTAACTCAGAAAGACCACATCCTAAGAAAGAGTGACTATGCTCTCCAGCACACTGAAGCCATTAAGAGCTACAGATCCGAATCACACTTGAAACTCCTGTCGGAAATGAGGCAGAGAGAAAACCCCAAGATGGTTTTCTGTATCCAGGGACATTATGGCAGATATATAGGTATAGATAAAATTATAGATATTGTTATGCATATAGGATATTACTATATATAGTAGTACTATATACATAAAATATAACATAATATTACTATATTAATACAATAAGAATTTATGAATATTCAGGTAGATCGTTTTGGTATATATACACCTTTGCTTATGTATGTGTACAAATGCATGCATACATATATTTATAAATTTATAATTAAATTGCTCTGTTAAAGTTTTTACTTATCTTGATAGTTTACATAAAGGGGCACTTTAACACCTTAATTCTGTTAGGGACCAATTAGTTTCTACATCATTCAATATGATGTTTTCTTTTTTTTCCCCCCAAGAGAAACAATGTTCCAATTGGATTTCTGAGATATGAAAATGTGCACAATAGTAAAATATAGACATATCATTATTGCATTTCATGGGCAAAATACTTGAGGGAAAGCATTTTAGACACATAACAATTTTAAATCAATAAAATGGTTTTCCACATAGAAGACTTCCAAAGGAGAATGTTCTCAAAAATGCTAAAAAATATTGCATAAAAGTTGATTTATATAATATTGTAATAAAACACTTCAAAATATCTGTTCATAATCCTTAAGTGTTTTCGGGTTTTTGTTTTGAGAACGAATTAGTTAATAACACTCTTGGGAAAGAACTAGAGATCTTTTCAGGTGTGAGGATAGATGATATTCAGAAGTAATTTATATTCTTATGTCCCAGAGGAGCTAAATCTCTTATAAAAGAATGTGTTTTATATTTAGGCTAACTTAATATATTCAAATTAATTTGTTTATTCATAACCAATGAACTGGCCTGTATAGGCAAGCAAGTGGGTTGTTTCTTTCTAACACTTGGATAGTAAGAATCAGTTTGTCACTGGTTATAACTGATATAGGTTATTTCATGACTTGTACATACATGACATATAAGAAACATGTTGCTAAGACAGGGCTTCTTATTGACTTGAAAACTAGAGAATTAGAATTTCTTTTTTTCTCATTTTAAGGGTACATGCAAAAGAAATGGAGAGAAAACACTAACAGCTGAGAAAGGTCATCCAGAGGCACTTCTGATGACAAATTAGTTTAAATCTCAGATTGCTGACCCGGTTAAGAAGGAACTGACCTTAAAAAGAAACTAAGACAGGGATTTGGGGGAAATGGTAGAGCAGGAAGGGAGAACTTTCTCTTTACCTAGACAACAATTTCACAGCACAACCTGTCTGATCTATTTTGTAACTCTGGAGTCTATTGAAGGCTTGCAACACCCAGGGGAAGAATTAGATGGTAAACTGTGGCTAATTTTAGTCAATTTTAACTCTCAGTCAATTTCAGCCCTTAGCAGAGTAGCCACCCCTTATCCCTGGCCCCATGGCAGGCAGCTGTGTACCTGTTCCTGGAGCAGCTTGCATGCAGCTTGCAAGATGTAGGGTGGGCCAAAAAGGACCCTATCCTCCAAATTTCAGAGATCTGTGCTCTGATGGCCAATTATTGCTTCTGATCAGAGGTACAGTTCCTCAAAAAATTAAAAATAGAATTACCATATGATTTAGCAATTCCAACACTGGGTATGTACCCAAAAGAAATGAAAGCAAGATCTCAAAAAGATATTTCTACGCCCATGCTCACAATACTAAAATGTAGAAGCAACCCAAGCATCTACCAATAGATGATGGATAAGCATTCCAATGCAGTGGAATATCATGTAGCCTTAAAAGGGAAGGAAATTCTCACATATCCTTACATCTCTCTCTCTCCTCTCCCATGAAAAGCTACATTAGACAATGTTAGTTACATAATATTATTAAATATGATTCATTAGTCAAACATGGAAGTGAATACTGATTTTAGAGTAAAAACCTAGTGTGAAAAATGGTTAATTAATAGCTCTGTAAAGGTGGAAAAGTCATCTCACTTCTCTGAGCCTCAAACTCGGGATCACTAAAATAGGGATAATGCCCACTTTGAAGCATTATGGTGACAATTCAATGAGAAAATAAATTTGAAATGAGTCACACAGCATTTAACACAACACTGATTCTCTATAAATTATGGTTGTTATTATTACTTGGTAAAAATTGACAAGTATGCAGTATTTAACTTTACACAGAATAAGATCCTAGAGAAACGGGGTTCCAATTGCAAACATGTTGCTTCTTGATTCACAGAAATGATTTAAAAGTTTGCCCTGATAGTAAAAGGGGAAGAGGCAACTTTTTCTTCCTTCTAAAAATCTTATATTAACATTTAAATGGTATCCAGTATTACTTTGTTCTCTACTTTTTTAGGATTCTGTTAATACTGTGGATTTTACAGTATGTTTAAGCTCATTATTCGTAATCTAGTTCTATTATGTAAGAGAGGTTAATCTAACTAAAAGGAGAGTATTACCATGACAGGGGGAGGGGAGAGGGGTGTTTCATATCCATTATGAAAAGTTACATGCTACATAATGCTTGGAAGGAAATTTCTAGCATATAAAAGTATAATTTTCCCTTAGAAATGATAGAATACATATGTAATGGGTCTGACACTCCTTCAGAAAGCTGTGGGTGGTTCAAGGGAGCCTGATGGGTATTAACAGTAACACTATGATCTGTACAGTGCTTTAAGATTTACATAGCTATTTGATGTTAAATATCATTTGATTCTCATGGAAGAGTTAGGAAGCAGATAATATGCTTCTAATTTTACCAATGAGAAATATGAGGTTCAGAAAGTATAAACAACTTGTTAAACCTCACAGAAAGAGTCAGGATAGAACTGAAACTAAAATCCAGCCCTTGGGATCCTAAATCCAGAACCCAGAGCCCAGAGGTTGAGTTACACAGCCCATGATCAATCAGCAGTGTGACACAGCCCTGTGCCTCGGTCTCCTCACTGATTCAATGAGGGTTCTCCTATAGCACCTATTTCATAAGGTTGTCATGAGGACTGAGTGACATCACATCTTACCGCAATGACCGGCATTTAAGAAGCAAACCTAAAAATGTTAAGTATTATTTTTACTAGTACCCTTATGTTTCACTTTCCAGTATCATCTAAGAAGCACAAAGTAAGGTAAAGAGAAATGATCTGGATGTTTCTAATAAACCAGATATTCTCAGTGTCAAAGGAACATCCTAGTAGTAGGCTGGGCCAAATCCTGTGGGCTTGCTGGACAATTACTGCTCTAGGAAACAGATTATATACTGATGGACTCAAGCTTAAGGCAGTATGCCCTATTGTCTAAATATCAGGCAGCAAATGGTTTCTTCCCTGGTAGTTTTCATCCTAATTTTTTCCAGTAACATAGAAATCTCAACTCTGACTTAACTTTCCTCCTTTGTTCTATCAAGGTTGATGCTTCTTAAGGATCCTACTTGTCCATATGTTTAGCTCACATGAACAATTTCATGTGACCTAATGTCAAACTTGGAACCACATTTCTTATTAAACAGAGAGGACAATATATTTGAGTACTTTCATGAGCCAAGGACCATATTAGGTACTCATTCTAAAAAGGTGAATCTGAAGACTTCCATTTATTAGAAAACTGGAGGGAATAAATGGAGGCAGACAGAGAACAAGTATGTTCCCAGCAATTCCATGGATGCTATAATGAAGAATGTATGCAAATGCTACTGATTTCAGAGAAAGTGACCAGCAGTCTGGGGGGGGAGGGGGCAAGTGTTAGGTTACAGGAATCACACACTGGAAGTTCCTGGCTGAGTCTAGTCACAAACCAGATGAAACATGCATAACTTAAACAGGCATAAGCATCTGTTTAACATAAGCTCTCCATGGAAGTGTCTGCAAACATGACTTTTGACTTAAAGCAAAATATGATAACAAATGTGCATATGCCTAACTGTCCTTATCATGAGGCAGACAAACAGGATATATTGCTTAAATATAAGATATAAACTTCCTAAGAGTTACTTAAAGGCAAAGATAATTGTTCAGTGGGAGATATTTATGAAAGCATACATGCAAATCTGCAACTTGAAGTTAGAAATGATGTCTTAAGGGACAAGAGATCACTAAATGTAATACATGTCTTTTTTTTTTTAATGATTTTTTTTTTTATTTATTCAACAGAGATAGAGACAGCCAGCGAGAGAGGGAACAGAAGCAGGGGGAGTGGGAGAGGAAGAAGCAGGCTCATAGCGGAGGAGCCTGATGTGGGGCTCGATCCCATAATGCCGGGATCATGCCCTGAGCCAAAGGCAGACGCTTAACCACTGTGCCACCCAGGCGCCCCTGTAATACATGCCTTAATATTTCTTGCGGATAAGCAATGTGAAGATAACAGACATGAAATATTTTTTCCTGAAATAGTTCAAAGCATTGGAAATTTTATCAGTGTCACCTCTACAGTATTCAGGACCCTGGACAAAAGATTTTTTAAGGGCCCAATTGCTCTATAAACAATTTGATTTAAAAAGTTATTCCAAAATACACTGGCCCATATGAGGTTTAGTAATCTATCAATGAAGATTTAGAAAAATGGGTAAAGAAGAGGTGCTAACATAATTGTTTCTTGCCTTATTAAGTGGAAGATTATTCACAGATTCCAACCACCATCTCTTTCTGTTTGGGGCCAGAAAGGATCTCATTGCGCTATTACCAT
The DNA here is from genome assembly GCF_002007445.2 of Ailuropoda melanoleuca. Lineage (NCBI taxonomy): Eukaryota > Metazoa > Chordata > Mammalia > Carnivora > Ursidae > Ailuropoda > Ailuropoda melanoleuca. The sequence continues at coordinate 67,604,461 of NC_048233.1, read as the reverse complement.
ATACATTATTTCTGGCTCATAATTAATCCACCACCATGGAAAAAAGGCAGAAATGCTGTCATTTCTCAAAATGCCATGGCTTTCTAGCACGTCTTTCTATTGAAACTACAGAGATCTTTCACCTCTGCAGTTGCCTAAGTACACATTTATTTAATGCTGATACTCATGACATGGCATCATTTGTCCAAGAATGTGAGGTTCTGATGACTCTCTCAAAGTTTCTAACTGTGCTTTGTTGAGACTGAACATAAATGCATATGTCACCCAGAGTATGCAAGAGAATGGGAAAGAAAATTCATTTTCTAGTCATGTTAAATTTGCTGTTTGAAATTTTATCATATAAATCTAAAATGGCCCACTTTCCAACAATACCCCTTCTTGAACTCTTTAGGCCATAATCATTGCATTTCTACAACATGATTTGATGTTGGTGACACAATCACCTTCTACACATGGACATGAGCAGAAAGAGCAATTCCATATGCCAATATTCTGTGTCTATCATTTCTGACCGGGCTTAAGACGAATCAAAAAGAAAACACCAGTGTGCAGGATACCTGCCTTTGGACTATGTTTGGCTTTTGTAAACTAGAAATGACATTGTGATCAGCACACAAATAGGTGAGAGCTAGCACACCAGACCACACACGCATCTCAAGTCAGGGCCATCATATTCCAGAACGCTGAACTCATCCCAAGTGTGACAGGAGTGTAAATCACCCCACATCAGCAAATCAGCACCACTGTGGAGGGCCAACCTCATGTGATCCCATGAAAGCAGTACAGTGCTGGCTCATCAGACCACTCTTCTTGATCCTCGCCCATCCGTGAGGTCCTGAGACAACACGCACAGACACAAGTCCTGTATTTCCTCAACACATTTGGTCAATCTGACTTATGGCAGAGGGTCAAAAAGCGCCCTGAAGGGGTGAACAGGGACTAGGGTCCAGGGGTCTTGTCTCTGCCCAGACTACACTGCCAGTGTCAGTGAGTCCCATGCCCCAGAGGGGACTTAAATACTTGGAGGGAGGCACTCTGAAGAGCGGAGAGGGCCTCAGATAGAAGTGCCTCTTGTCCTGAGCTAAATGTGTGACTAAATTTTATCTTTTTCCTCAAATATGCACTTCCTCTATTTTACCTCCAGTATTTATATCATATTAATAGATACTGTGGACAAAGTAGCATCCTTGGAAACATAAAAAATAAAAACATTGGATTAAACAAAGTTAAGAATGTTTCTTTAAGTGTGGGATTTTGCATGCCTATTACATTAAGTGTGCTTTGGACTTCTCCAGAAGATGCATATTATATTCTCAGAAGTTACATTCCACATGGTAGATTACTCAATAAATAAATTTAAATAAATAAATTTAAATAAATTTAAAAATGAGCCACTATGGGAAGGAAAAAGCATTCAGAGTGTTGGTGTAGTGGGCGATGGAGAGTTACAGTTTGGGGATCATGTATGCTGGTCAATCCTGGCTCCAATCTTACTTGACATATGCCAATGAGCAAGTTCCTAAGTTTCTCTGTGTCTCACTTTTCTCATTTAAAAAATGAGAATAATAATCCAACTGCCATGAGTGCTGTTATAAGAATTATGGATAATATAGAAAACAATTAGCTCAATGCCTGGTCCACAGAAGAGTCCGTATATTTTCCTGACATCATCCCCTTCATAAGAATGCTGTGAAGATTATTATGAGATTTCTAAAGCACTTTCAGCAGAAGTTGGCACATATACAGCGCTCAAAGACGTTAGTGATTATTACTTCCTCTTCTTCCGCACCTCTATTAAATGAGTCATATAAGTTCAGCCTGAACATCTGTATTTATAAGACATTTCACTTCCTTTATGACTTCTCGTGTTAGTTTTTGAAATCTAGCCTTTTTCTTGTTTTCTCTGTCCTTGTTCTTAAACTTGGAAGCAACCAATATTCAGGAGGTGAATGGATACATTGCAGGACATCAAGACAACGGAATATCACTCACCTCTAAAAAGAAATGGGCTAATAAGCCTTGAAAATACATGATAGAATCTTAAATGCATATTACTAAGTGAAGGAAGCCAATTTAAAAAGGCTACATATTGTATTATTCCAGCTATATGATGTCCTACAAAAGGCAAAACTATGAAGATAGTAAAAAGGTCAGGAGTTAGAGGGTAGGGAGGGGAGGATGAACAGTCAAAGCATGGAGGAATTTTAGGACAGTGAAATTCTTGTATATGATACAAGATGTCATTCTACGTCTGTCCAAATCCATAGAATGTACAACACCAAAAGTGAACCCTAATATAAACCATAGACTTGAGGTGATTCTAATGTATCAATATAGGTTCATCGATTGTAAAAAAAGTACCACTCTGGTGAAGGATGTTGATAGGGAGGCTTTGCATGTTTGGGGGCAGGGAGTATATGGGATCTCTCTGTACTTTGTGCTTAATTTTGCTGTGAAGCTAAACTGCTCTAAAAAATAGAGTCTATTTAAAATGAAAAAAAAAAAGTTAAGCATAAATTGTGTAAGATGTTGACACTAGGGAATACTGGGTTATGGATGTTCTAGAATTCTTTGTGCCATCTTTGTAATTCTTCTTTAAATCTAAAGTTATTTCAAAATAAAAAGTTTAAAAAGTTAAAAACACCTTTATCATATGATCCAGCCATGCTACCCCTAGTTATATGCACATGAAAATAAATCTATATATTCATGCAGACTAGTACACAAATACTCCTGGCAGCTTTATCTGTAATAGCCAACAACTGGATATAACCCAAATGATCATCATAGATGAGAAGATAAACAAATTCAAGTCTATCCACTCAATGCAATATTACTCTACAATAAGACAGCATGAACTACTGATACACAGAAAAACCTGGATTAATCTCAAAATAATAATGAATACAAGGAACCAAAGAATAAGAGTTTACAGTGTGTGATTCGATTTATGTAAACTTCTAGTTAGTACAATCTATAGTAACACAAAGCCTTTGCTTGGGTACAAAAAGCCTGATAGGAGGGGCACCTGGGTGGCTCAGTCCTTAAGTGTCTGCCTTCGGCTCAGGGCATGATCCTGGCGTTCTGGGATCTAGCCCCACATCAGGCTCCTCTGCTGGGAGCCTGCTTCTTCCTCTCCCACTCCCCCTGCTGTGTTCCTTCTCTCGCTGGTTGTCTCTCTCTCTGTCGAATAAATAAATAAAATCTTAAAAAAAAAAAAAAAAGCCTGATAGGAAATGTGGGAAGGAACGTTTACAAAAGGTCAGGAGAAAACTTTTGCAGATGCTTGATATGTCCATTATGTTGATTTGGTAATGGTTTCAAAAACACACACACGTGTGCATATATTTGACGTTACATATATTANTTATGACTTCTCGTGTTAGTTTTTGAAATCTAGCCTTTTTCTTGTTTTCTCTGTCCTTGTTCTTAAACTTGGAAGCAACCAATATTCAGGAGGTGAATGGATACATTGCAGGACATCAAAACAATNAGAATAATAATCCAACTGCCATGAGTGCTGTTATAAGAATTATGGATAATATAGAAAACAATTAGCTCAATGCCTGGTCCACAGAAGAGTCCGTATATTTTCCTGACATCATCCCCTTCATAAGAATGCTGTGAAGATTATTAGGAGATGTATAAAGCACTTTCAGCAGAAGTTGGCACATATACAGCGCTCAAAGACGTTAGTGATTATTACTTCCTCTTCTTCCGCACCTCTATTAAATGAGTCATATAAGTTCAGCCTGAACATCTGTATTTATAAGACATTTCACTTCCTTTATGACTTCTCGTGTTAGTTTTTGAAATCTAGCCTTTTTCTTGTTTTCTCTGTCCTTGTTCTTAAACTTGGAAGCAACCAATATTCAGGAGGTGAATGGATACATTGCAGGACATCAAGACAACGGAATATCACTCACCTCTAAAAAGAAATGGGCTAATAAGCCTTGAAAATACATGATAGAATCTTAAATGCATATTACTAAGTGAAGGAAGCCAATTTAAAAAGGCTACATATTGTATTATTCCAGCTATATGATGTCCTACAAAAGGCAAAACTATGAAGATAGTAAAAAGGTCAGGAGTTAGAGGGTAGGGAGGGGAGGATGAACAGTCAAAGCATGGAGGAATTTTAGGACAGTGAAATTCTTGTATATGATACAAGATGTCATTCTACGTCTGTCCAAATCCATAGAATGTACAACACCAAAAGTGAACCCTAATATAAACCATAGACTTGAGGTGATTCTAATGTATCAATATAGGTTCATCGATTGTAAAAAAAGTACCACTCTGGTGAAGGATGTTGATAGGGAGGCTTTGCATGTTTGGGGGCAGGGAGTATATGGGATCTCTCTGTACTTTGTGCTTAATTTTGCTGTGAAGCTAAACTGCTCTAAAAAATAGAGTCTATTTAAAATGAAAAAAAAAAAGTTAAGCATAAATTGTGTAAGATGTTGACACTAGGGAATACTGGGTTATGGATGTTCTAGAATTCTTTGTGCCATCTTTGTAATTCTTCTTTAAATCTAAAGTTATTTCAAAATAAAAAGTTTAAAAAGTTAAAAACACCTTTATCATATGATCCAGCCATGCTACCCCTAGTTATATGCACATGAAAATAAATCTATATATTCATGCAGACTAGTACACAAATACTCCTGGCAGCTTTATCTGTAATAGCCAACAACTGGATATAACCCAAATGATCATCATAGATGAGAAGATAAACAAATTCAAGTCTATCCACTCAATGCAATATTACTCTACAATAAGACAGCATGAACTACTGATACACAGAATAACCTGGATTAATCTCAAAATAATAATGAATACAAGGAACCAAAGAATAAGAGTTTACAGTGTGTGATTCGATTTATGTAAACTTCTAGTTAGTACAATCTATAGTAACACAAAGCCTTTGCTTGGGTACAAAAAGCCTGATAGGAGGGGCACCTGGGTGGCTCAGTCCTTAAGTGTCTGCCTTCGGCTCAGGGCATGATCCTGGCGTTCTGGGATCTAGCCCCACATCAGGCTCCTCTGCTGGGAGCCTGCTTCTTCCTCTCCCACTCCCCCTGCTGTGTTCCTTCTCTCGCTGGTTGTCTCTCTCTCTGTCGAATAAATAAATAAAATCTTAAAAAAAAAAAAAAAAGCCTGATAGGAAATGTGGGAAGGAACGTTTACAAAAGGTCAGGAGAAAACTTTTGCAGATGCTTGATATGTCCATTATGTTGATTTGGTAATGGTTTCAAAAACACACACATGTGTGCATATATTTGACGTTACATATATTAATATATAATTTATTATGTTTATTTATATATTCATATTATTTTAATATGTTTATCTAATTTGTTATGTTTATCCATAAATTTTATTAATCTTTAANGATCCAGCCATGCTACCCCTAGTTATATGCACATGAAAATAAATCTATATATTCATGCAGACTAGTACACAAATACTCCTGGCAGCTTTATCTGTAATAGCCAACAACTGGATATAACCCAAATGATCATCATAGATGAGAAGATAAACAAATTCAAGTCTATCCACTCAATGCAATATTACTCTACAATAAGACAGCATGAACTACTGATACACAGAATAACCTGGATTAATCTCAAAATAATAATGAATACAAGGAACCAAAGAATAAGAGTTTACAGTGTGTGATTCGNTTATGACTTCTCGTGTTAGTTTTTGAAATCTAGCCTTTTTCTTGTTTTCTCTGTCCTTGTTCTTAAACTTGGGAGCAACCAATATTCAGGAGGTGAATGGATACATTGCAGGACATCAAGACAACNAAATTACATATTTTATATATTATACATATCTGATGAGTTACATATTTATACGCTTATAAGTTATACATGAATGTATATTGATAATTTGATGTTCTGATGTGTATATATAAAATTTATATTTTTTACATACTAAATTTTACATACATGCAATTTACAATGTATCAATTACACTTCAATTAAGCTGTTAAAAATAGAGAAAATGCTCATTTAATTGGCATTTTGAAAGTGCTCACTTACAAATTTTGCATGTTTCAAATTTAGTAAAAGTTTTATTTTGTATATCTTGTGATGAGAATGGAGAGTATATTACTCACATGAATCAGTCATTATACTTTAAATGTAGAGTAGTTTGTGAGTATAGAAAGGTTTGTTTCTTTAGTTTCTCCAAATGATCTAGGGCTGGGCTTAAAGGTTTAGCTGTTTTCACAATTTATACAACTTAATAAATTGCTTTCAACTCCACTATTTTTATGCAAGATCTTCCTAAGGATCATTAGGGCATAAAATTTATAGATGTTTTGACTCTCATCAGCCACAAGCCATGTATAGACTTAATCAGCATTTTAGAAAAGTGTTAAAAAGGGTCCAATAAGTATTTCAAGTATAATTTTGTCCTAATAAATTGCTATTTGCATATTCTTAATCCTTAAAGAAGTGAATTTCTACTATAAGTTGAACTTCCCCAGGTTGTTGCATAATTGGCTATTACCCCAAATTAAAGCATTAGGTACAGTGGTTTTGCAGAGGTATTTTTGTGGTTATGCAAAATGCAAATAGTGATGTAGCACTGTAAACTTGTGTGTGTGTGTGTGTGTGTGTGTGTCTGTGTTTATATAATCGTTTATTCTAATTTCTTTGCAATAAATTTAAATGAGAGAGGTACACAGAAAAAGGCCCTCAGAATTTGATTTTACCATGTAAAAAAGATCTATTAATCATTAAATAAGTTAACATTTGTAAAGCACTTAGAAAATTCCCTGGCATATAAAACATTTTATGTAAATGTCTTTTGAAAAAGAAATAAAGGAAAGGAAAAGAAAAGAAAAGAAAAAAAGAAATACTTAAAGCTTGATTGGTTAATCATGTTTCCCATATGTCATAAAAATGATATAATTTGGGTCCTCTAAGTGTTACAATTCTTCATGCTCTGTGCTTTATGTCTATAACTGGATTATTGGGTTTTAAGGCCTGAACTAAAAAGGAGCAAAATGAGAAAAACAATTTCATTCTCTTCACCATTGGTTCCCTCACTTCACATCAGAGTCTGCTCCTCTCCACTCACAGGCCATCTTCAGCTTTGCCTCTTCACAAAGGGCAGGTATTACAGAGGATGCAAAAAAAGAGACTGGTAGATATAGTTCATGTGGTATTGGCACCTGCTGGTTTTGAAAAATGCCTACGTGCTGGCCCTTCTCCACCTCCTTCAGCCACCACTCATAGTCACATACTGAGTACTCTTACACCTGCAATCCCAGCATGGACTCTCTCATTATACTCTTTTTGGGTGTTGGAGGATATGATCTGTGGATGGAAGAAAAATTGTACCCAACCCAAATCTTGTCTGGAAGAGATTTAATTCTCTACTTTCTTTTGAAATAAATTACTTGTGGTAAAATGTTTCAACGATTCTCTGATGAACTTTATTTGAATTAAGGCTTATTCTGGGAAACTAGTTACTCCTCTGCCCCTATGAATGGCAATGAATATCACCTGATTGTCATTCAAGTCTAGTGACTTTAACCAGACAATGTTTTCTTTTGTTTTAAGCAGTTACTGCCTTACAATTCTCTTTTTCTCATTAAATGATTCTACTAAGACTGAATCTTTGAAATTGTCTAGCAGAGATCTTTCCTATTGACTTAATATTGTTTGTAATGGGTTAAAACTAAATTATCTGAAATGTCTTCTTCAGCATAACATAAGACTCCTTCATTCCATGTTGTTCCTGGCCCTACATCTCATGCAGATTTATTCAGTTGGGGTTCCCCAGCCAGAACTCTTGTTGAGAGTCCCTTCGTGAAGATGAATCTTTGGTCACCTTTGTGGAGTTCACTCTGGGCAAAAAAATCTGTTTACGTTGCCTTAGGACTATCAGCGAACATGCAGTTCAGTCTTGACAAGCCCTCCACCTTTGGACTTTTCCAAGCAAAAGACATAAGCTTGTTTTACTTTTCTCTGTGCCCTAGATAACACATGAAAAGCCTTCCAACTAGGTATCTTGAAGGTCCAGTTCTTGGCGTAAGGTGGACTACCTGTTCTCATCCTAACAGAGAAGGGAAAACTTGACAATCATTCAATAACTCTCTCCCAAGAAATCCTCCACATGGGTCTTCCTCATAATCAGTCTTGCCCCCTTCCCACCACCATCTTCGGCTTCAGTCTGGGTGAAGGGTCAGAGGTCTGGGAAGCCAAGAATCACTCTGATGGCAAGTCCTCATCAGTAGTCAACCATCTCTACTTTAAAATAAGGCATATTGATATTTAACTGTATTTAATTTAGGGACTTCATCCCCAACCAATATATCAAAACAGCTTCTTTCTAACTTTCAATTAATATGTAAATAATACAATGTCATCAGTGTTACACAAGGATGCTTCTGGCAGACATCCCAGAAACAAATTCAATGAATTCCTTGATAATCAGCTTCAATGGGTTCTTACAAATGAAATATAAGTCATTGATAAAGACTGCTCATCAAAGAACAAAACACCTTACTATTTATCATCAAAAAGCAAAAGAATGCAAATTTGCTATTTATCTATGAAATACTGAGATGAAACCATGGGTTTAGATGAACAATTCTGGCCATGTTTTACAAGCAAAGAGCCCGAAAAACAAATGTTTAGAACTGAAGATTCATCTTTTTTGTGTCTCATAAGAAATTGAAAATCACTGACTCTGTATTGAATCCCCCATAGTTCATTATTTCTGAGATTTTTTTTGGTTTTGGTTTTGTTGTTGTTGTTGTTTTTCTAGTAACTAGCCCTGGCACTTTTTTATGAGAAATAGCTAACGAATAAAGGAGGCGTGAATCTCTTATTTTTGAGAGTGCTTCGGTTGTCCTAACAAACCACTCCAAGATGTCCTGGCAATTAAAATATTTTCACATTCAAACTACAGCTGTTCCATGAATCTTTTTCTAAAATCTTTCTTAGATTACCTGATTGTTCATTTGCTAATATATACTTCCCACATTAGCAATTCACTCTTTTGTCAAGTGATATCTCCAGATCATGCCTTTAGTTTTCTGCCATGTCCTAACAATCAGCATAATTATTGCATTAGTCATGATCATAGACTTTTCTTGCCTATTTTCTGAAAGATTTTCTGTTATTTTATTTCATTTTAAAAGATTTTACAGTGCTTCACACCCCAGCATGTAGTAACAGTTTGCAAGTTTTAAAGCATTTTTATAATCTTTACAAAGAAATGAGGAGATGCTTCAGCTAGCCATTAATCTTTTCATACTTTTCTCCCATGTACTTACTTAATTTGATTACTGAAATCCTTATTTATTCTAACTTAGGCCTTACCATGGTATTTTAGAAAAACTACCTTCATTAGTATTGCCTTGAGTAGCAAATAAATGAAAGCATGAAATCATATTTACACACTTGAAATGAATTTGTAGGACATGCAAGTTCTAAATTCTGTTGAACACGTTTTAGTGCTAGTGGCATTAGTCTACATTATACAACTTTCTTATCAAACTTGTAACTCATTGGAGGAAGTTAAAAGTTTCTCAGTTTTCCCAGTTATGTTATATAAGCCTCAGATTAATCTCCTGAAGACACCCAAAAATGCTGACAGCACTTACATCAGATTTAACAAAGGTTCATGTATTTAAAAAAAAACACAAAGTGAAGAACAGGTTCATTGGTCAAGCTTTGGTTAGGTATATCTGGGTTCAAACTCTGACAAATTATTTCCCACACTTTTTCCTAATATACTTGCTGTGTGATGGTGAGAAATTTTTGACTGACTTAAAATTTCTGAGCCAGATTTTTTATCTTTACAATGGGATTAAGAATATTCATGTGCATTGAAATGCTGTGTAGAGGATCATAGAAAACAAAATAGCTAAAGTCCATTATGATTTCTGGAACAGTAATTGTCAAACTTCAAACTTTAATATGCATTCAAATCATCTGGGAACTTTGGTAAAATGTAGGTTCTAATTCAGTGGGTTGAAGGTGGCATCTAAGATTCTGCATTCCTGAAAAGCGCCCTGGCAGTCCTCAGATTGTCCTTTGAGGGGCCAGGTCCTAGAAGGTCTCCACAAAGTAGTATCCATTCTACTTTTATAATAATTGCCTTTTAGAAGACCAAAATATTCTCAGTCTATACAGAAAATAACAAATTCCTCCATTTTTATACTAGTTGTCCATTACTCTCAGAAGTATATTTTAGCTATCATAAACAAGTTGACCTATGTCAAGAATTAAGACTGGAGTAGAAATACAAATGTCAAGAAGAATTTTGGCTACCTGTGACTCCAGTTCTAAACAAAAAAGGAACTATTTTTTAAGAGCTTCATTAAAAATAGAGTTTACAAAAGTACGAGACACAAACACAGATCTGAATCCGTTCTAATGTCATCAATTGCTAGAAGGCTTTATAGACCTTAGGAAATTCTACAGAGGCAAAGATGGATTGACATTGTTTTTGTTGTTCAGGTTTTTTGTTTGTTTTAAGATACTATCTGCACAAAACAGTGCCATAAACAATGGGGAAATTGACAGGACATCCAATCCTCTTTGGAGGAAAAGTCATAAGATACAGGCAGGGAAATGCTGAGAGACAGATGAAGCGACTTTAGGTAATCAGAGTAAAAACTGCTGCCTGCTGGAATCCAAGCCCAAGAACCTCGTTTTGTAAAATACTTGATGACTTTTTATAGCGTTATAGCATTTGGGCTTTATGTCGTATGATATTCACCCAGTGACGGGCTGACCCTCTTCTCCCCCAAGAAGTTATCAGTTCTCTGCAGAAAAGTAATTCTGTGGCTGTCTTGCTAAAGATGAACTCATGAATCAGTGATGTGGGCAGAGGTGGCATCCCAGATAGCATTCTGAAAAATCCATAAATTCTTTAAGAAAGACTGTTTCTCTACTGCTGTCAGGTGCTATTATGCCCCAAATCATGCAATTCTATTTGGAAACTTGAGGTGGTCTGGAAAAGTGCCCTAAGGAGCTAAAAGAAGAGAAAACTATAAAAGTGAAAGTGTCAGGGAGACAGGATATTTTATTATTGCGCAACGGTCAAGAAGAAAGATGTAGGGCTTGTCACTGTACAGTAACAGTTTAAAATACTACAATTTAATTTAGACCTGATCTGCAATACACTATCAATGAGATATGAAGTTTTAGGATCAGTGAGCAATATGTTCTAAGTCAAGTTTCAAGAATCATCAAAAGGGTTCAAACTGGGAACAAAACAAAACAAACTTCTATTGTCTGAGAGTTCCAATATTTTGAAGAACAAAACAGCATGCTCACATTTCATAGTTTTTAAAGATATTTCACTGTTTCATATAAAAGACTCATTCCATAAGTCTGTTCTATCTGACATACACTACGGCTAAGAATTTACTCATATATAATAATCTTGCATGCTTGACTGGCACTTAGCCTAATCACAAGCCGGTCAGTAGCTGGAATATATTTCAAATATATTAGGAAGAAAGAATCAATGATTTTGAGCATAGAGTAGAGTTGGTTATATCAATTTATCTTTTGTAAGGTGATAAGAATTAAAAAGAAATACTATTTGTTTGAGGTTTTGTTTTCTTTCATGGTTACTTTTCCTATGGATAACTTTTCTTTTTTCGTAATTGAGGTATAGTGGACATGACATTATTAGTCATTATTATTAGTTTCAGGTATACAACATAATAATCTGACATTTGTATATATTGCAAAAAGACCACCACAATAAGTCCAATTAATATCCATCAGTTTACACAGTAACAAGATTTTAAAGTTTTCTTCTAGTTTGTGGTGGTGCCCAGCCAGTTGTCTTTTCTCAAATTCCTTTCGAAATGCCTAAGAAAACACTGTGTAGAGTCTTAACCACAAAAGCCCAGGAAACTAAGAATGCTGGCAAAGATTTACCAATCTCTGGGATGTTTTACTCTAATTACTACAGGTCTAGTCTGTAAACCCAGTTAAGATCAATCCTTTGCAAGAGCAAAATGAAAAAATGAATTACATTTTAATTATGTTTCTTTATTAATTCTGTCAGTCAACAAATATAACCACATGCTAAGTTGGTGATACAATTATGATTAGCTGGAGTGATGCAGACTTGTTCTCACAGAACTCAAAGATAAATAGAAAATCAGAGAATAATTGTTTAAAAAAGAACACTGGAACTATTTAAAAAGATGCTGGGAGCTACGAGAGTACTGTAAGAATGTAAAAATGTTAAGAGCTAATATAAAGAGTATTTCAAACCAATAACAGTATTGTTTTTAACAGTGAAATTAACTAGGAGCACTTGCACAGATATGAAGGAAAAGAGGAAAATGCAAAATGTAATCACCACCTTTTCACAAACTTTGGGATAGTTCTGGACAATTAAATAAGATAATAAAAACTATTTAAAGATTTAAATAATATAAACTAACATCTTCATTTGTAGAATACTCATCGAACTGAAATCTAAAGAAAATTGATTTAAATCTATTACGTGTATAAAGCAAGTGACTATGACTAGTGACAAAATACACAAAAATTCATAATTTTTATGTTATAATATATTAAATATTACCAACAAAATATAGCTTTTTTATAGCAATGCAATAATGAAATTCCAGGTAAAAGCTTCATAGATAACAGATACATGTACACACACAGAATTATTATATTATTATATAAAGAAAACTGCACCATTTTAATAAGTGATATGAAAAAAAGACAAATACAGCATCATTATCTGCCTGAGGGAAGGAATGAGAAAGTGAATGGAGAAGAAACAAGAATTCTGAGAGTCCCATTCTATGAATATTTCCATCAATAGGTGGATACTTAAAAGCTTTCCCCAGTTCCTGCCCATCAACAAAGCATTTACTTTTTGGTATTTAATGAAGGTGGAAGAAACTTCTTACTCCTTTAATTTTGCTATAACATCTATCTAGGAGTGCTTTTCCAATTAAATACTAATATTTAAAACAGTTACAAGTTCAAGGTACCTGTTACAAGAGAAAAAAGTATTATAGAGATGTGTTGTGGTTCTCTTTGGGTTCTAAGAGACAAGCATGTAAATATAATATTATACTAATAATTATCAGTAGCATTTTGGGTTTGTTCTTCCCTCTCCTTTCCTCTACCTTCACCAGTTATTTTTGCTCAGAGACAACCAATGCTGCCTGGAACTAGAGGACTCCTTTGCAAATATCAGAGGCTAACCAGAAGCCACTGAGTTAATTTGCATCCTGGAATTGAAATGAGGTGAAGGGGTTAGACTAAATGATGAAGATGGTGAGGACAATGATTTAGTTACCCCAAGTCAGTATGGTCACTTGGACCATCTTTTCACACCCTATCAAACATGAGAAATTGGCTCTCTGGTTTTATGTGACCTCAACCAGAGGGAAGTGTCAGCAATACCTACAGCATCTGACAGCCAGAGATCAGAGTCAGACAAGTAAATGATTTCATGCTTATGCTAATGGTAAATATAAGAAAAATTCTACCCAGGACCATTCAAAGCACAGTGAGATTTATAGATTAAGTCTAGGCCAAAACCCTCCATGTTTAAGAATTTATGGAGAAAATTTAGAATTTCATTTCATCCAAGAAAGTTGTAAGGCCTAAAAGTATTTACTCTCTTCTTCCATTTTATAAGAAGAAAAATAGAAGGTTTGACATGATTGATTAATTGCTGCAAAATAAACCACTTTAAATTCAGTGGCTTAACAATAACCACAGATTCTGTGGTGGAGGATTTTAGATTGTCTGTGGTCCATGATATCAGGAGCCTCAGCTAGAAAAGCTCAAAATGTTGGGGTATACCATGAAGATGGGGGCTGAACTCATCTGAAGGTTTTTTCATTCATATGTCTGTCACATGTTTAGTGCCTGGGCTGGAATGACTACAGATTTAGGCAAATTTGGGACTACCAACCAAAGCACATACACATGGCTTTTGCATGTAAGTTGGGCTTCCCAGTGGCAGGGATACCATCCCTAGGGGAGAGGCTGCATCTGAGAACAAGAGTTCCAAGGTGGAAGCTTCATGGCCTTCTCTGAGCCAACCTAGCAAGTCCCACAATTTCATATCTGATTCATCATACCCAATATAGACACGTCACCAAGTCCAGCCCAGATTCAAGGGGAGGGAAATAAGGCTCCACCTCTTTAAAGGGGAAGGATAAGGCAATTGCAGAAGAACATGTGGGATGGGAAATACTGTTGCGGCTCTCTTTAAACAATACAATCTTCTACAGATATATAATGTTTCTGAACATGAAATGAAATGAAAAATATTAGCAATCAATGGGGGATCATATCCTCGATTTTAAGATGATTAAGTTTAAAGGCAGAGTATCAATTTATTATCAATTTTTCTAGAGAAGATGCATTCTAATCATGGTATGTAGCCCACTTTTAGAAAGTTAAATTTAGATATTCATGTAGAATTTATTCTATGGCCAGAAATGTCATTGAGTGGCTTCTGAATATAATTTGACTGTATTTTTACAGCAATCCGTTGATATTAATATCCTGATTTTAAAAATGAGAAAACTGAGGTACACAATCAGATAGTAAAATGTAAGGGAAAGTTATACCAATGAAAATGTCATATTGGTGCAGACAGATCACAGTAATAGCCAAGGTTGTACCCAAACAAATTTTGCGAGAGAGAGAAGTCTAAATGGAGATAGTTTTGCTTATTTAATAAAGAGAGCTACAAATTTAACTTACTAATCAATCTGGGTGAAAACTACCATCAGCTCATTTTTTTGTAAACTTTTAATTTAAAAATAGTTGTAAATTTACAGGAAATTTGCGAAGGCAGTGCACAGACTTCCCATATACTCCACAGCCAGTTATTCTTAGATTTAACACCTTCTACTGGTGTGGCGCATTTGTCACAATTAATGAACAAATATTACGTGATTATGAACTAAAGTCTACACTCTACCCTTATGTTCCTAGTTTTTACCGAATGTTCTTTGTATCTTCCAAGATCCTATCCAGGGCTGGATTCATCCTGTCCCCTCAGGCTCCTCCTGGCTGTGAAAATTTCCTCAGACTTTCTTTGCTTTGATGATCTTGACAGTTTTGAGGATTACGGTCAGATATTTTGTGGTACATCTTTCAATTTGAATTGATCTGATATTTCTCTCATGATTGAACTAGAGTTCTGGGTGTTTGAGAAGAAGACCAGAGTGGTAAAGTGCCATTTTCGATCAGATCATATCAAGGGTACATACTATAACATGATCCACAACTCTTGATGTTAATGCCAATCACTTGACTAAGATAGTATTTGTCAGGACTCTCCACTGGAGAGTTACTCTTTTTTTACTACCTTCCCGTAGTATATACTCTTCTGGAAGACATCAATATGAGCAGCCCACACATGAGGTGTGAGGGATTATGCTCCACTGCACTGAAGGCAAAGTATCTATACACATTATCTGGAATTCTTTGGCATGGGAGATTTTTCTCTTCTTCCCTGATTACTTATTTACAGTTATTTATTTATATCATTATGGACTCATGGATATTTATTTTATACTTTGTGTTATAATCCAATACTTATAATCCAATACTACCCTATTTATCATGTTGCTCAATGTTTCCTACTTTTGGGCACTAGGAGTTCTTTCAGTTGGTTCCTGCATCCTTTTAGCATAACCTCACCCTGTGAAACTTTTTGATCAGCCATTTATCTAAGGAGTTCAGAACTCTGTTATTAGAGAATAGTATTAGAAACCAAAACCTGAGTGCTAGATATTTTTTTATACTTTTTTAAAATTTTGAAGTATTTATGGACCCACAAGAAAATGCAAAAATAACAGAGTTCCTGCATACCTTTTATAAAGCCTCCCCTAATAATATCATGTTAGAGAATTATAGAATGGTGTTATAATCAGAACACTACATTTATTATATTCATTATTTAATTATATGGAAAGGTAAGTTCTAGTTGGATTATTCAAGATTCCATTTATGTTCATTTGATCAAGCCTAAGCTGAACTATGAAGAGTTATAGACTCTTCCCTTGGAACCTAGGACAGATAACGCTTGGCCACCTGTAAAAGAGATGAGGACCAGTTACTAGAATGCTCTGAGGAACTAAGGATACTCTTTATCTCCTGTTCTCTAAGGAGGCTAATAGCACTCTCCCTTTTTCCCCTCTAATTTTCCCTCGATGATTGATTGAATTAATAGGCCTCATTAAATTTCCTTGCTATTCCCCAGTATGACTGTCTATTGATGATACTGACTATCTGACGGATTTTTTTTTGCCTGTGAGTATCAAGGAACAGCTGGAGATTATAAGAATCTTTTCCAGCATGCCCCTATGATCATTTTATTAATTTTCCTGCAATTTGCCTGAAAACATTTGAAATTCTCATATTAACAGTTTTCCCTCTAAGGAAAAAAACAAATCAAAACACAAATTTAAAACAAACAAACAAATATGAGACTCTGTCTCTCTAGGTCCCATTTGTACCTGTGACACAATGCCAACTCTATACAGTGGCTCTTAAGTTACTCAGTTCTAATTTTCTATTTTAAAGAAAACTCATCTTCTGAAAGTAAATAGCAGGGTTGTAATGACATCCTTCAGGTGAATACCTGCCCCTCCCTGCATATAGATCCTTGACTTCTTCTCAAGATTATGAGACTACCTTGATCACGTGGTAACCACCCAGACAATAAAACTGCATATGAACCTTGACAGAGACCCAACTACAATGGCAAAGGGGCAGTAACACACCAGCTTCAAAACTTCTAAACAAGTAGCTTGGATACTGTATCTAAACCAATCAAATCTTCGCTTAGAGAGATACTTAAAATAACATAATTAATACTAGTGTTTTTACTCTCCAAATTTATTCAAGGCTATGGAGTAAAAAATTATTCTTGTATAAATTTAGATGTATCTTTTCTCAAGACTGCATGGCATTTGACAGATTTGAAATCAACTCTTTGTCACCGCCGAGAGTAACTGACTTAAAAATAGCTAATGATGAAGTTAGAAAAGTAATAGAAAGGAATAGAACTCCCAAATTAATTAGATTTTTACTTAGTCATTCCTTGTCTTCCTTATCCACAACATTTAGAACGTGAAGAGCAGCGCCTGCTAAATAAATGAAGAATGAAATCACATGAGAAATGCAAAGCCTTGTGTTTTCATCCCTGGCTGCGATATAGCATCATGCATTACAGCCATAATTTATGAGTAAACATTAAATTAAATGCTAGAGAATGAAATCATGATGGTTTATTGATGATTTAAATATGAATCTGACAGACTCAAAGGCTTCTAAAACAGGTATTTTATTTAAAACCATCTTTCATTTTTTGCTACCAAAGACAGCAAATAGGAGGGGCACCTGGGTGGCTCAGTCAGTTAAGTGTCTGCCTTTGGCTCAGGTCATGATCCCAGGGCCCTGGGATCCAGCCCTGCATCGTGCTCCTGCTCAGTGGGGAGCCTGCTTCTCCCTCTCCCTCTGCAGCTCCCCCTGCTTGTGCTCTCTTGCTCTCTTTCTGTCAAATAAGTAAAATCCTAAGGGGAAAAAAAGAGCAAATTGGAACTTACTGTGGAAGGAAAACACTAAGAATGGAGTTCTTTGTTATTTGTGGTGTGATCAGTCGTGCAGGCACACTTAAACAGAGATAGGAAAGACAGATAATGAATACTGTTCCCCTAAAGAGAAAGGTTTAACTGGGATCTGAATCTCATGAAAAATAAAATGGACTATTTCAAAATGAATTTGTGACTGAAAAAAAAAAACAAAAACAGTTATTTGGTTTCTTTTTTAAAACGTCACTATGATAGATTTCTACCAATTAGTTTTGTACTTTTATTGCCTCCAGTCTATCCCTAAAGGTGGGCAAAGCAAACAGCACCCATTGTTCAATATCATTCATTTGGTCACTTGAAATACAGTTATAAAACAGCTTCAAAAGGTGGGAAAGTTTTATGAAACAATTAAAATGACACCATTCACAAGATCCTTGGCTTTTACACCACAGTAGACCAATTCTATTTTCTTTTCTTTTCTTTTCTTTTTTTTTTTATGTATTTGACAGAGAGAGAGAGAGAGAGCACAAACAGAGGGAGCAGCAGGCAAAGGAAGAAGCAGGCTCCCCACTGAGCAGAGTGCCTGTGGAACTCAGTCCCAGGACCCTGAGATCATGACCTGAACTGAAGGCAGACGCTAAACCGGCTAAGCCACCCAAGGAGCTCCTCTTTTCTTTTCTTTTGATCTTATGTTTGTATATGTGAAATTCTATGTTCATGTTCTATGGAATTCTCAGTAGAATGGAAATCTGAAGGCTTGAGTTTTAGTCCCCTAACATGTTCTGGCATTTTGACTAGAGTAGTCTTTTCTCCTCTTGCTTAAGATTTTTTCTTTATTGGGGGGCCTGGGTGGCTCAGTCAGTTAAGCATCTGACTCTTGGTTTCAGCTCAGGTGGTCATGATCTCAGGGTTGTGAAATAGAACCCTGCATCAGGCTCTGCACTGGGTGGAGCCTGCTTAAGATTCTCTTCCTCACTCTTTCTCTCTCGGCCCCTCCCCCCCTAAATTTTTTTCTCCTTGTCAAATTACTTTGAGTCTCTAATTTTCTGATTCTATCCATGCAACAAGTAAACAATTCATCTAGCCATTAATTATAATTTCTCCAAAAGAATAAACAAACACCAACATTTTTTTTACACATGAGATCAGCATATGGAAGAGCAGGTGGAACATAGTGGGTTATTTTTCCTATTGGTGGTAGAAAGTGTGCATTTCAAAAACTGTTTGGAAGAAGGTATGGAATTGTCTATCTTTGAAAAAGAGCATGGTCTACTGAATTTCAATGAGAGGAATAAGAGTAACAAAATAAAAGCATGGTAATAGGAAACTTCCAATTCTCTTCCTAAAGACTACCTTCTACTTCTCTATTTGTACATTTTATCCCTTCCTATAAAAATAGAAGTTACTCTCAATGTACAACTGCGGTTTATCAACTGACATACCAAAAGCATTCCATTTCCTCTTTAAAACATGGAGTCTGCATTTTAGTTTGTCACAAACTACAACCTAAAGTCACATGTTTCAAATGAGAAAGCACGAATCTGGCCAAAAATCTAAGGGGAATTTTATACAGGCTTTAAAATATTTATAATTATGCATTATCTACTGATCGGAACACACAGAATCTTATACACTCATTACACGACTTTGAGAGGGATTTGGTGGTTCCCCAATATCACACGGACTTAATTTTCTCAATTTATTGAATATACTCTCATCTCCTGGGGATGAAGAAACACTGTCCATGTTCACATCACACATGGCTCATGTAAAAAGTCTCGACGTACTGGGCAGGCACAACCTCTCCTTGTGACCAAGGCTCTACGGGAAGCAGATGATCCAGGAACAATTTCTTAAAATATGGATATATTAATGAGAATTAGCTAATCCAGTGATACCCCTATCATAAAGGGATAGGCATAAGGAAACCTTTGTAAATGACACAGAGAAGAGATGATACCTTCTCACTATCCAGAGGTCATAAAAAATATAAACAAACGAATCTGTGGCTTTCAAAGTTATCTGAGTCTGACATATATCCTATTGTGGGTTCTTTCTTCATAACTATGATTATTTAAAAAGTAGTGTTAAAGCAAAAGATACAATGAATTAATTCATACAAAGCACTTAGAACAATATCTGGAATATAGTAAAACCTTCATATGTGTAGTGTAATTCCATATAACTTATAATTCCGTAACTCTTGTTATGCCAAAGCAGCATATAGAGACAACAACACTACAGCTTTATCCAGGTTTCAATTCATGAAAATATGAGTTCTTGCCCCCAATAATTGGCATGTATCCAACATTTTATAGAACATGAAGAGAATATTTTCAGGTACACGCTACAGAATGCCCCATGATTACTTTGACAATATTAATGACTTTGGAAGGAAAGTGAGATTAGGCATCCCTCAGAGAAAATAACATAGAGTGAAACTGATTATTGTAAAATACTGATTCCAGTAGCGGACGCCAGGCACTGATAGTTACAATATTAATTTTGGCAGTACAATGCGCTTGCTAAGGAGATGAACACATCATAAACCCATTTCCCTAATGCATACAAATTCTATTCAGAGCTAAATGTGTTCTTATGGACCCTGCTTTATTCACAAATATAAAGAGGACTTTTTGTTTTGGCCCTGCAAGTTTCTTGATTTTTTTTTGTTTGCTTTTTTTTAAAATGATTTTATTCTACATTGCCAATAGAAAAGTTAAGCACAAATGCCTTCAAAAAGACCTAAGTGACTTTTAAAAAACTTTCTTTTAGAAAAACTGTCCTTAAATGAAATGAACATATATAGAACTTCAGCATGCAGCTGATGCCAAGACACAGTGAAGGACCCCTGCTATGCTCAGGGAAGAGAAAGAGACCCAAGAGACAGTCTTAGAAGCCACAGCAGATGGCCCTGTTAAGCCAGAGCAGGCCAATTAAAGTTGTCTTTGGAGCACTCTGTTACCCCTGGAGGACAGAGGGGAAAGAAAGAAAGTAGGAGGTGCCACGTTTAGTAAGTGTTCAGACTGTAAAACCAAACCATAAGAAGTATGTCCCTGGGAATGAGATGCTTTTCATTTGGACTGTGCCTTTTATTTTATGCATTGTGATAAGCAGTCAGGGATCTTGACTATGCTGGGTGTTATTTTTACATTTCAAAGGAGCACAAATGAAGCCAGGTTCCCTGTTGCTGTGTTTTTATTTAGCTCACATTTACTCTCTGGGACACATGTCTTTTTAGCAGCCTTGATAGTAGGGCTCCTCCAGAACAACCCCACAGGAGACGGACAGAGCAAGACACTAAAGAATTTTAAAATTCTTCTTCGAGTTGGGTTGATCTTGGAGAAAAAAAACAACAAGAGAAAAACAGTGTTTCCATATACCAATAGCTTCTCTCAGCTTCCTGGAAGGATCTACCTGCTTCTTAAAGTAATTGTATATGAGGGAAAAGAATGAATCAATGCATTTGGAAATTGCTTTGAATATACTCTATATACAATTATGGACAGATGCAAATAGTCTGATTTCAGTTTGGCGCAGAGAGGGAAGGTATTATTTTGTAGATATTGCTAAATAGCTAAAGTCAAGGGTCTGCTCAGATACAATTTCAGAGAAAACAAGATTTTTTTTAATCTGCCTCCATCTAATTCTTTGGCAGTGACTAAAATTCTCATACACTAAGTCCCATGACTTAAGGAACTAAAGGTCATTACTAAAATTTAAAAGGCAAGGGAACCAAAAACAAAAATGGACTATTGGGACTTTATCAAGATAAAAAGCTTCTGCACAGCAAAGAAAACAGTAAATAAAACTAAAAGGCAACCTACGGAAGGGGAGAAGATATTTGCAAATGACATATCAGAGAAAAGGCTGGTATCCAAGTTCTATAAAGAACTTCTCAAACTCAATACCCAAAAAACAAATAATCCAGTCAAGAAATGGACAGAAGACGTGAACAGACTCTTCTCCAAAGAAGACCCACATAAATGGCCAACAGACACATGAAAAAAATGCTCTACATCACGTGGCATCAGGGAAATAAAAATCAAAACCACAATGTGACACCACCTCACACCAGTCAGAATGGCTAAAATTAGCAAGTCAGGAAACAACAGATTTTGGCTAGAGTGTGGAGAAAGGGGAACCTCTTACACTGTTGGTGGGAATGAAAGCTGGTGCAGCCACTCTGGAAATCAGTATGGAGGTTTCTCAAGAAGTTAAAAATAGAGCTACCCTATAACCCAGCAGCTGCACTAGTAGGTATTTACTTACCCTAAAGATACAAATGGAGTGATCCGAAGGGGAACCTGCACCCCAATGCTCACAGGAGCAATGTCCACAATAGCCAAACTGTGGAGAGAGCCTGTTCCACAGACAGATGAATGTATAAAGAAGATATGGTAAATATATACAATGGAATATTATATAGAAGGGAATATTACTCAGCCCTCAGAAAGGATGAATACTTACAATTTACATCAACGTGGATAGAACTGGAGGGTATTATGGTGAGCAAATTAAGTCAGAGAAGGACAATTATCATATGGTTTCACTCATACATGGAATATGAGAAATAGCACAGAAGATGATAGGGAAAGGGAGGGAAAACTGAATGGATGTGCTATACGTTGGCTAATTGAATTTAAATAAAATAAAATTAAATAAGTAAATAAATAAATAAATAAATAAATGCCACGTGAGGATATTTCACATTGATTCGCTGATCACTTGGGGAGTGGGAATGATATGTGTTAACCTCTGTATGTCATACAGCTTGTTAGAAACTTTCAAAGGTATTCTCTTGAATTTGAGCAATTTGTATAGAGAGTACATAGTATTATTTCCATCACAAGTATGAGAAAACTGAGACTCAGTGAGCTTGAATAATAAGCTCAAATTTGCGCTGGTAGTAGCCTATTCAGAACATGAGCCATTTTAAGTCCAAACAATTCTTCTCACTACTTTGCCTCTTTCACAGTGTACCTGGGAAAAATGATGGGGGCCACTATGTTCTACTGGTAGCACGGGCTTCGGGCATTAAGAAATGCTGAAAGCACTGTTAGGGAGAAAACTTTGAACGGTCTTTAGTTAATGGGGAACCTTTAGTAGTCTTCATGGAGGGGGCAAAATAAGAAGAATGTTCTACAGAGAATGTGCATGTGTGTGCTTTGGGCATGGAAGGGTCCCTCCCCCCGACCAAATCTTGATATTCCTGAATGATTCTAGGGTAGAGCAATGCAATCAATGCTTCATCCTTCCAACTGAGAACCACTGACCGTGCATCCAAAGTCGGGCTAGAGGATACAGCTTCAGAGGATTTGTTTCAAATGGATGTAAAAAGTTCTTGGTTCCTGGTTATAGGACAGAATTCCATCCCTCTACACAAATTCTTTATAAAACAGATGATTGAGGACAAATATATATATATATATATATATGCTTATGTGTTGATTATGCTTAAAACAGCCCTTAAAATTATTTTCTTTTTTCTAGGAGTGAAATCTTTAAGAATGTGAACTCATGCCACATGGAATACACATATATACTTGAAATTGTTCTGATTGGAAAGCGGTTTAAGAAGCAATAGAGGGGCGCCTGGGTGGCACAGCGGTTAAGCGTCTGCCTTCGGCTCAGGGCGTGATCCTGGCGTTATGGGAGAGCCCCACATCAGGCTCCTCTGCTGTGAGCCTGCTTCTTCCTCTCCCACTCCCCCTGCTTGTGTTCCCTCTCTCGCTGGCTGTCTCTTATCTCTGTCAAATAAATAAATAAAATCTTAAAAAAAAAAAAAAAAAGAAGCAATAGAGCCATTTCCATAAATACCAAGGATTCTGTGGACCACATTTTACAAGTCACTGAGTCCCAAACGTCACTTTCAGTTCTAGAAAATATACTAAACAACCACATAATTCCTCACTGAAGTTTAGAAACTCTTTAGTATTCTCCAGTACAAAAACGAGCTTAGTCTAGGCTGATATTTTTTTTAATTTAAAATGTAAGTGATCATATATTCTCTGACTTAAGATGAAAAATTGGTCTAAATACATGAGGGGAAAGGCAAATGAGATACTCTCCACAAAGCTTTCGCTCCATCTCCTCCACTCCACCATTGATACTGGACAGTAAAGGGAGCTGAGCTTTGTGATTTTTTGAGATGTTTATATGAAGTCTCCTTATTTTAAAATATTCATAACTAATTATATTTTTCAAATTCTATCTAGAGCAAACAAAAAACATATTCTGATGCAATCTTAGGATTTCCAGTCTATTACAGGTCAAATTTGTTTAAAACAAGGAAAGTATAACACAAAATAGGAGAGATTTGTATTATTACTTTCATACGTTGTTATATTTAATTCCCACTTCAGCACTGGGTGGCAGGCAGAACAGACCTTTAACTGATTGTAAATAAGCCTGAATGCCATGCAGTTTTCAGATGGGGAATGGATGGGTGTCTCGTTTTGTGATTTAACTCTAAGTTTAATGGAGTCCCTAAAGACCTCCACCTGGCCAAGTCAAGTGCACACTACAGCAGCTGCTGCTGAAGGAAGTGTCACGAGAAAACATTTTCTCTCTCCTCCTCGGCTGCCTCCACCTTTTTGCTAGTTCTGCAAATCCACTCTGCACTGTGCCAAGAAAATGCCATCTGCCTCCTACACAAAAGGCAACAGTTTCCAACAGTAAGCAGTTTTACAGCTCCGTGATAGGAATGTGTGGAAGTAAAAATGCAGTTAGAAGGAAAGGATCCACAGCTTACATCTTGACATACCTTTTTAATTGATGTTTTGGTGTATTATTGCTTTCTTAAGACCATTTCTTACTAAGCAAATGGGGACTCTAGGATCATCATCTCTTGGTGAGATTGGAAAAGGAGATCTTAAAATTAAATTGGTCTCAAGCACTTATATTTATTCTAAATGACCATGTGGATGACCGGGACAGAACACCAAGTAGGCTCATAAAACAACAAACTTCTTCAAATTTCATGCTCTTAATTACTTTCTTAGATGTTCTAAAAAGAATATTTTCTAATAAGAAATAACTTCTTACAGAAACTTGTAAGGAATAATTCCAGTCTTCTGCAACCAATTCATAAGTGGGCTAAAACTTTCACAGAGTTTGAAAAGTAGACGGTAGCCAAGGTAGAATCCATTAATTAATAGTAATGTGATTGTATGTAAATTACATAATCTCACTGAACCTCATCTATAAAATAAGGGGTTTTTCAGATTAGATAGCAGAATTCATATCATACGGTGGTTCCTTCATCCGGCAGTTTTACAGATTAGATGATATAACGCATGTAGAGTTCTAGGTACATAACAAACATTCGATTCTCTATCACATCATAAAGGGCCCAAAAAACCATGATAAAAAAATTATAAGGTCAGTGGACTGTATCAATATCAATTTCCTCATTGTGATGGTATTTCATAGTTGTACAGTAAGTCACCATTGGGAAAACTGAGTAAAGGGAACATAGGATCTCCCTGTATTATTTCTTGTGACTACATATGAATCTACAATTACCTTAATTTTTAAAAATGGGCATATCGGAAACCATATACTTCATCCTGAGGTAAACGGATAGCAATTGGTGGGTTTTATACAGGAGACTGAAAAGATCAGACTGTTATTTTAGAAAGATTCTTTTAGAGGCAAGGTAAAGGGGAGACAAAAAGGAAAAGGGAAAGGAAAGAAAAGAAAGGAAAGGAAAGAAGGGAAAGGAAAGGAAAGGAAAGGAAAGGAAAGGAAAGGAAAGGAAAGGAAAGGAAAGGAAAGGACAGGACAGAACGGAGGAAATATAAAAGGACAGTAGAATTTCCAAGGAGGATTTTCAAGAGTTTTAAGAGATTGACATAAAAAAAGGAAAAGATAATGAAAGTGGAGAGGAAATTATTGTTTGAGACACATGAAGGGGGAGGAATGGATACAAGTTTATAGATTATTAGATGTGATTATAAGGCAGAGACAGTAGTGAAGAAAAATGTTGACATTTTTAACTTGAACAATTAGATGACAGTGGCTTCATTTACTCAAATAGACAACAGGGAAGAACATAAGGAGAGAGAGGGGAACGTAAAGACACTGGATTAGGAAGTTCTGGGTTTCAATTCCTGGGAAATAAAGAGAAATGATCAGTAGACAGATATACACATATTTCTAGATTTCAGGAGAGAGGTATAGGTTAGTTTCATATGCATATACGTATGGCTCTAACCTTGGGAGAAGATGAACTTACCCAAGAAGTGCACGTAGAGTAATAAAGGAAGAGAATCTAGGACAGAACGATGAATTTGTGCCTTATTTGAACCAAGTCATGAACGAATTTATCCTGATAGACATTTAAAATGTCTAGGTTGATGCATAATCTTAATGATTAGAGAGAGGCCACATATGAAAAGAGTATACTATACTAATACAGAGACTCCACCAATAAAATAAACTGTTACACAATATGGTTTAAAGGATGTGATACATGTAATGTAACTTAGAGAATTGTTTCTGGTGGGTGTTTTTATGATCCTTCTTTCTTGCTTCCCTAAGATCACACCTCCTTTCCTCATTTCAAAATTTTAAATTTTGGGGCGCCTGGGTGGCACAGCGGTTAAGCGTCTGCCTTCGGCTCAGGGCGTGATCCCGGCGTTATGGGATCGAGCCACATCAGGCTCTTCCTCTATGAGCCTGCTTCTTCCTCTCCCACTCCCCCCTGCTTGTGTTCCCTCTCTCGCTGGCTGTCTCTATCTCTGTTGAATAAAGAAATTAAAAAATCTTTAAAAAAAAAATTTAAATTTTATCACACAAGTCAAAAAATAAGGCAAATGTGATTAGAAGTGTGGCCTGAGCTAGGTTAGAGATTACAGGCAGGTAAAAAAGAAAAAAAAAATCATAGATGCTTATTTACTCATTCATTTGTTCAATAAGCTGATACCACATCCCAGGAACTATGCTTCCCATAGTGAACAAATTGACAAAGTCCGTGGTTCTATGGAGCTTAGTGGAAGAAGAGAGATAATAAACAAATGCGTATATGACATTTAGTTGATTACATAGAATAAAGAGGAAATAGTAGAATAAGAGAAATAAATAGTCTGGGACCAAGTGGGTAGAGGTAGTAGTTTATACGAGTGGCCAAGAAAGATCTTTCTTACAAGCTGACATTTGAGCATAGCATCAAGTAACACTTGAGTGGGCCCAATAGAAGGAGACATTGTCGGTTATACCGATTCATGAAAATAAATACAATTTTAAAAAATTTCCCATGGACAGAATCCAAAAGATAGAAACCCATTCTGCTTTGTAGGCAAAAGTTTCCCCTTCCACACAGTGATGTGAAAATGTCTCCCTTGGGTCCTTTTAAGTAGGATACTAAATGATACTGTAGAAACTCTCTTTCTATGGATTATTTTAATACAAATGGTTCTTACAACACACCTCATTGTGAGATAACGGTACAACACCACTGCTTTTAGTACCTATTAGCACCAAAACAATGTGGTTCAAATACATAGCTTGTGTTATCTTAACTCGATCCAAAGTGAAATTGAGAATTGTGGAGAAATTTCTAGAAAGTAATCATTACCATAATCATGACACTAGCTATGCTCCTGAACCATTATCTTAATGAGAAAGAGGGGGGAAAAAAAGTGACCACTTTCTCAGTCTGGATGGCATCTCCACCCAGTGGAATATTTCTGTCGAGCAATGTCTGCATTAGATGTCAATGCATAAGCAGCTAGAATTAGTAAAGAAATTATGTTTTTTAATAAAAAAGAAAAAAGCATTTTAGATTTTACTCTTGACAATGGAAAGAAGTAAATTATAAATCCACTCCTACAAAAAAGAAGATTGTTCTTTCCTTTGATGTAATGTTATTTTGTATCCCTTTATTCCTCAAGAAAGCTCGGATTCCCATTAGTGAGTAGAAAATATTGCAGCTGACACTAGAAAAATGTCTGAAGTGAACTCTTCTGATGTGACTAAACTAATCTCTCACTATAATTATCCTTTGACCTAGAGATCCTGTCAGTTTTTAACATTTTTACCCTAGAAATTTTGTCAAACAAATTGGTTTCAATAAGAACAAAATGTTATTATTCTTACCATTCTGATTGAATACACACACACACACACACACACACACACACACACACACACACACACGCACACACAGTCCCTAAGAGATAGGATAGTGGTCTGTGGGGTACTACCATATATTCAAGAAAGCACATGCAGGATATTTCTGGCAAATTACCATTATTTTACCTGCTTAATGGGAAGATCACAGAGCAGTTTATAGAATTAGGCTCAACTAAGTTAAAATCCTGGTCCTGCCGTTTACGAGTTAATATGAACTTGCAAATGACTCATCTTCTCCAAACTTGTAACTTCATCTGTTAAATGAGATTATTAATGACACTGTTCTCTTAAAACAAATGTGAAAATCAAATTGATGGAAATCTCCTGGCCTGAATAGGCAATATATAATGATTTCCTTTTTCCCATCTTATTCGCATCAATGGTTCAAAAATGCATAAAAATATAATACAACTAAAAAATATTTTGCATAGGAAATTAAAATTCAGATGAGTATGCTTTCTATATTTTAAAACTTACAATATTTCTTCATTTGAAATTTTCTGCTATCACCTTGCTTTTCATAAATGCATTTAACGTGAACTTTCTTTTTGCAAATCATTGTTACATATACGGTGAACTGTAGAACAGTAGTATCTCAGAATAAAGGAAATACTGTACTTAGAATGCAGCTGTAATCACCACACTAGTAGACAAATTATATTATACTTTACCTATATATCAAAAATCAACTACTTCAGAATTGACCCAAGCATCCAGGGCGGGGTGACCCATTCTAATATTAAAGCACCTATGTCCTAGTAAAAGTTAAGAATTCATATGCTGCTAAGTGCAAGAAACAGGGCCAGGAGGAAAACACAGATCGGCAGCAATTTCACACTATCTCTAATACTGACCCATGCTGTGAGTGGGAAAAAAATTATTAGGCATATTTATTAAAATTGAGATATGTTCAATTGCAAAACATCAAGAATGGTACAGGATCCAATTTGGATCTTGTCTTTATCTTCCAAATTTTACAGTTTGAAACACACGGTTACGTAACAGTTGATCATTAAAATTCCCGACATGATACCACCACTATCCTGTTTCCTCTACCTCTTGCACCCAAAGAAAAACACATTTCTTATATCCCTTGAAAACAGAAAAGACTACATGGACTGATCTCCCAAATGGTCCGTGAGTAAAAGAGGGATGTGTCCCTTCTAGGCCAAAACATTTAATGGTGACGTTGTTACCTCTCCTCTCTCTTCCCCTTCCACAGTATTTATGGGAAAGTGTTCACACTGTCATGGCAAAGACTGAATCACCCAGCCACTCCAGAGAAGTCAGGTGCCTTGGAGAGATGCTCAGACTCTCATCAGAATTTGTGTGATTGAAACACAGAAAGGTTGGGGCTTATTGTTTCTGTGGCCTATCTAGCCCATCCAGACTAACGCGTCAAATGACAAGTATGTGCAATATTCTTGCTGATGATTCCAAGAAGTTTGCACTGGCAATACGTTCAGGTATTTGGTTATCATAAAACAGTAGTTCTCAGTCTGTAGTTCTTGTGTTATTAATTACATAGAATTCTCAGTGAACAAATGCTTTGGCTATCATAGAGTGTGAGAAACAATGCAGCTACATCACCTTGTTAGAAACACACAGCACAAATGGGCACATTAAGGATTCTGAAATTTTTACATAAAGGTACTGCCATACACAGGAGGACTGCAGAGCACTTCCTTGAGGGTGTGGCATGGAGCTAAGCTCTGAAAGAGCCCTGGGGGGGGGTGGTAAGGTTGCACTGACATCATCTTTCTGATATTTACCTGGCCCCTTACACAATCCAACCAATGGGAGAAAAAGG
This sequence comes from Ailuropoda melanoleuca, assembly GCF_002007445.2. Lineage (NCBI taxonomy): Eukaryota > Metazoa > Chordata > Mammalia > Carnivora > Ursidae > Ailuropoda > Ailuropoda melanoleuca. The sequence goes on along the minus strand of NC_048233.1, from coordinate 67,574,933 downwards.
ATCTTATGTCTATGATTCAATACTTTTCTCTCTAGAGAGAGAGAGATTATTTGCCTCCTTGTAGGAAGCAACATGCTTTGCTCTACCAGATCATAACTTCTAGAGTAGCATGTCCTCCCAGGGTGGTGGTAGGGAGAGGGCACTCAGGTTGACTAATCTGTCTGCACCTCAGTGGTTGAAACTACTTCTGAGAAGCAGAGAAGTGGTCCATTTGGTCCAGAGTTCTTGAGATATCATTCATCACCCTTATTTTTGCAAAAAATAAAGTTTGTTTTGATTTGCTGTGTTTTTAAAATCTCTACCAGATGCCTTTATCTATCCAACTTGGTTTCAAACACAGTGGCAGAAAGAGAAGAAACATGTACGTCTGACAGTCAGATGAAAGAATATCTGTAAATACCATAAGCTAAAAGGAAACACACTATATTTAAGTAGCTGAATGAAGGCCACTGGGTCTGGAGAAGTAATTTAGTGGTGCAAGATGAATCTAGCAAAGTAGGCAGGGAGCACAATATGAAGGACTTTGGGGCCATATGATGCATTTTGTAATGTATTCCAAGCAAGATGTCAAATCATTCAAGTGTTTAAACAGGAATGAAATATAAGTGGATTAGATAATGGAAGAGAGTAGATAAAGGGAGAGCAGTTTGGTGGTTCCAATTATGCTTGTTCGGGAAAAAAATATAAAATTTAGACAAGGGTTATGGCAATATACATGGGGAGAGGAGGATGGATTCTTTAATCTTTGGCAAGGGGGAGGTCATTCCTAGGATTCTGACTTTCATAGTGAAATTGAAGTTGATATATTCACTAATATGTTCTTAAGGTGTTTCCATTAAAATAGCTATTTAACCTGATGTATACAGATATCCCTATTGAAAAATATCTTCTTGCACTATTTTATACAATTTTAACTCTTAGGCATGGGGTACCACAGCACATTAAGTGCACTGAACCATTATATGACTTATCTAATTTCACTCCTCTAATTAGACTGAGATGTCTCTGTAATCTAGGATTCCTATCAGTTATAATTATGTTACTTGTAGAGTACTTTACTACATAAAAGCACATCTTTCATTATGTCTATTTTATCTCAAAAAACTTCAATACCTGACATTTGCTTACCAATTAGAACCCAAACTCCTTAGTGGGTAATGTTAGGCTCTTTTTGATCTTTCTTTAACCTGCTTTCTGTCCTTAACAGTCATGATTTTATTAAACTTTCACAATTAATAGTTATTTGAGCTTGCCGGCACAATCTTACCAGGACTTCTCATTTATGCTATTCATTTTAAAGTGCCTTCTGACTACCTACTTTTCTTCGTAAAATCACTAATCCATTATAGTCCGGCCATTCCTTTCCAAGAATTTTTTATACAACTACCCAACATGATGAAGTCTCCTCTTCTTAACGTTCATCAGCATTTTCCTTTGTTCACTCCAAGAACACTTCTCAAATAGAGTCTGGTTATTGGTGCTTTTTAATGGTCATGTCTTATTTCCGTTATTAGATTGGGTGAATAATAGCTTGCTTATCATTAATCCTGTATGTACTATGTATCCTAGAAAGTTCATAAATAAATGTGATAGATCAAATCCAACTATGAATTAATCCTTGCACACAAGCTTCCAGATAAGGTGTCTTATGGGAAGTAGAAGTGAAAAACTTTTAGGCAAAATAGTTTAAAAAATTATTGAGGAGACAGGAATATTCTCAGATTATAGGGGAAAAAATGGTTACCGATTTTTTATTCAATCAACTCACTCTCATACATAGAACAGATTTTCCCTACTTCTCTACCTCTCTCAGGACATTAACTTCCTTGCACATGTTATCTCATTTGATGATGAGATTCAAAGTTTGTGAGTAGTGTGAGATCTAGAGAGAGGAAAATCACTTACCCAGTCAATTCAGTGGTCTAATGATTGAGTAGCTCCATATCAATCACTGAAGTTATCAATTCCATACATATCTCAAGCAAAAAATCAATTTATTTGATAGCATAAAAAGGCCCTCACTGAGCATAAAATTCCCTCACAATATTAGCTGGCAATGACTCTGTGCTGAGAGTAATGAAGTTATATATTCTAATACAATGGCGACATGTAATTAATGGTTTTACATATTAGTGTAAAGGAGTACAATCAATCCCTTTGTGTCAAAATAAAATATGACTGAAAGTTGACCTGAAAAAAGGGAACAAAACTGTTGTAATTAACACATTTCATGACTGAAATGTGTTATATTTCATAGCTGAAATATATATTTGAGTTGTCTTTAGCAAATATCTGCTAAAAGAAGAAAGTGGTATTGTGTGTGAATTTATCAATTTGACAGATAATGATTTTACATAGTTATGAATACAAAGTAGGGTTTGTGATTCAGATATGAAAAAGCTTTGACTAGGATATTGAGTAGTAAATAAGGGAATACTTTGAAGAGATGAAATGATGGCTAATGGAAGGAAAGTAATGTAGCTAAATAAAGCAGTATGTTAAAAATCAAAATTTCTGAGCTAGAAAAAATACTTTCGGAGAAAAACATATTCAAAATGGTTTTCTGTATTCTACTTTATAAGTAGAAATAAAACAATTAAAATAAATGTGTCAGTAACATCATTTCATGAAGAATCTTAAATCACTTTATGAAAGCATATTGCATTTTCTTCTCTGTTAGATAATTTGCATTATTGAAAAAAACAGGGGCAGTACCAACGAATTAAAAAATGTTTATACTATGTCTTTACTGATATGAGACAGCCTGATAAAATGTGGAAGCACACTGGATACAAGCTGGCCCTATGACCTTGGTCACTTTCTGATGTTTTACACAAATTCAAGGAGCAACCTAAGACAAAATCCTTTTATCTCTCAATGCTTGATTTCTAAGGTATATAATGGAGTCAATAAAATGTAATGTCTGTTTATTTTTAAAATAATAAATCATGACACATAATGATTAAATATATAATAAGCACCCATTCTTTAAGCACATCTTTAAAATCTCTTTCTGTGTATCTACCTGAAATTTTTGACGACTTGATGGGAGATAAATAATGTAAACATGTAAGTATATTTCATGGTTACTAGTTAATAGAGTAAGTACGAAGTGTTATGAGAGGGAATAGAAACTGTAGATAACTCTCCCACGGAGCAGGAAGGAAGGTGCCACGGATTTCTGAAATGATATCAGGAGGACAATAGGAAATAACCAGGTGAAGGGGAGAGAGCACCCCATCAAGGTAACACCACTGGAAAGGCCAGACATGAAAGCATACCTGTGAATTTCATACCCAGATTTGGAATCAGTGTGCAGTTCACTTATATTGCTCTAGGAGTATTATAAGCAGGAATAATTCACCCAGCTTTTCCCAATAGAACCTGGAATACATGTGAATCAATGTAATGGGACTACCTGGAAGAGGCTTCGGGGTGGGAATACATCATCATGCTTTGCCCTGGCAATGCTATGGTAACAAGTACTTACCTGTGTTATGCATACCCCAAGACTATACTGCCCTAGTGCTGTTTGTTTCTCTGCTTCCCTGAAGGCCAATTTCCTGGTATCCACATATAAATGACCTAACTACCTAAACATAATAACCCTTCCTTAGATTTACTTGATCCCCTTGTTTAAGCATTCTCCAATATACCACTCTTAAATCCACTAAGCATGCTCCCACCTCAGAGCTTTTGTGCTGGTTCTTCTATCAACTGACTATAGGGTTGTTACCATCACTTCTTTCAGGTCTTTGCTCACCTGTCACTCTATCTGCATCCTCCTCCAGAGTCAACATACATTAAGTATCCCTTCTTCATCTTCATTCTCCAGCCCCTTATCCAGCTATGTATTCATCTGTAGCATTTATCACTATCAGATATATTGCTTATTCTATCTGTATATTTATCCATTTTTTCCCTCAGTAGAATGTAAGTTAAAAGAGGTCATAGATTTTGTATATTTTGTTATTTGCTCTGTCTCCAGAATATAATGTCTATTACATAGTAATTATTCAATAAAAATCATTGAATATGTTCATTTTTTCTATTCTGTGAGAAGGAATTATTACACAGCTTTGCAAATTTTATTAAAAGCTTATTAAAATTTCATACTCAAGAATATTTTACAGGGATGCTTCTTAGCTGAAAGTAAGATCTAAGTATATCTCAGAAGTAAGATTTGGTAAAATACAGCATCCTTTCCTGATTAAAACCCTTCAGAGTGTAGGAATAGAGGGTACATTTCTCAATCTCATAAAAGATCTATGAAAAGCCTACTGCAAGCATTATTCTCAATGGGGAAAAGCTGGAAGCCTTTCCCTTAAGATCAGGAACACGACAAGGATGCCCACTCTCGCCACTATTATTCAACATAGTACTAGAAGTCCTTGCAACAGCAATCAGAAGACAAAAAGGGATCAAAGGTATCCAAATCGGCAAAGAAGAAGTCAAACTGTCTCTCTTTGCAGATGACATGATACTCTATATGGAAAACCCAAAGGAATCCACTCCCAAACTATTAGAAGTTATAGAACAATTCAGTAAGGTGGCAGGATACAAAATCAATGCCCAGAAATCAGTTGCATTTCTATACACGAATAACGAGACTGAAGAAAGAGAAATTAGGGAATCCATCCCATTTACAATAACACCAAAAACCATGCGTTACCTTGGAATTAACTTAACCAGAGACGTAAAGGACCTATATGCTAGAAACTATAGATCACTTTTGAAAGATATTGAGGAAGACATAAAAAGATGGAAAAATATTCCATGCTCATGGATTGGAAGAATTAACATAGTTAAAATGTCCATACTACCCAGAGCAATCTACACTTTCAATGCTATCCCGATCAAAATACCGAGGACATTTTTCAAAGAACTGGAACAAATAGTCCTTAAATTTGTATGGAACCAGAAAAGGCCCCGAATCTCCAAGGAACTGTTGAAAAGGAAAAACAAAGCTGGGGGCATCACAATGCCGGATTTCGAGCTGTACTACAAAGCTGTGATCACAAAGACAGCATGGTACTGGCACAAAAACAGACACATCGACCAATGGAACAGAATAGAGAACCCAGAAATGGACCCTCGGCTCTTTGGGCAACTAATCTTTGATAAAGCAGGAAAAAACATCCGGTGGAAAAAAGACAGTCTCTTCAATAAATGGTGCTGGGAAAATTGGACAGCTACATGCAAAAGAATGAAACTTGACCACTCTCTCACACCATACACAAAAATAAACTCCAAATGGATGAAAGACCTCAATGTGAGACAGGAATCCATCAAAATTCTAGAGGAGAACATAGGCAACAACTTCTATGACATCGGCCAGAGCAACCTTTTTCACGACACATCTCCAAAGGCAAGAGAAATAAAAGATAAAATGAACTTATGGGACTTTATCAGGATAAAGAGCTTCTGCACAGCCAAGGAAACAGTCAAAAAAACTAAGAGACAGCCCACGGAATGGGAGAATATATTTGCAAAGGACACCACAGATAAAGGACTGGTATCCAAGATCTACAAAGAACTTCTCAAACTCAATACACGAGAAACAAATAAACAAATCATAAAATGGGCAGAAGATATGAACAGACACTTTTCCAATGAAGACATACAAATGGCTAACAGACACATGAAAAAATGTTCAAAATCATTAGCCATCAGGGAAATTCAAATCAAAACCACACTGAGATACCACCTTACGCCAGTTAGAATGGCAAAGATAGACAAGGCAAGAAACAACAATTGTTGGAGAGGATGTGGAGAAAGGGGATCCCTCCTACATTGTTGGTGGGAATGCAAGTTGGTACAGCCACTCTGGAAAACAGTGTGGAGGTCCCTTAAAAAGTTAAAAATTGAGCTACCCTATGATCCAGCCATTGCACTACTGGGTGTTTACCCCAATGATACGGACGTAGTGAAGAGAAGGGCCATATGCACCCCAATGTTCATAGCAGCACTGTCCACAATAGCTAAATCGCGGAAGGAGCTGAGATGTCCTTCAACAGATGACTGGATTAAGAAGTTGTGGTCCATATATACAATGGAATATTACTCAGCTATCAGAAAGAACGAATTCTCAACATTTGTTGCAACATGGACGACACTGGAGCAGATAATGCTAAGCTAAATAAGTCAAGCAGTGAAAGACAATTATCGTATGATTTCTTTCATCTATGGAACATAAGAACTAGGATGATCGGTAGGGGAAGAAAGGTATAAAGAAAGGGGGGGGTAATCAGAAGGGGGAATGAAACATGAGAGACTATGGACTATGAGAAACGAACTGAGGGCCTCAGAGGGGAGGGGGGTGGGGGATTGGGATAGACTGGTGATGGGTAGTAAGGAGGGCACGTATTTCATGGTGCACTGGGTGTTATACGCAACTAGTGAAGCATCGAACTTTACATCGGAATCTGGGGATGTACTGTATGGTGACTAACATAATATAATAAAAAATCATTAAAAAAAAAAGAAGTAAGGNATCGGAATCCGGGGATGTACTGTATGGTGACTAACATAATATAATAAAAAATCATTAAAAAAAAAAGAAGTAAGGTTTTGGTAATATCCCCTCCTCTGACGTTTCCCATTCACTGATTTTCATTGTGGGTACTTAATGAGAAAGTATTTCAAATCAAAACTGGCATATAAGTACCTTTAGAAGTCTGGGGAGAAGTTTACAGAAATGGAAAGTCTCTGAGACTATTAGGTATGAAAGAGTCTGATGATGTTGCTTCCAACAGAATCTCTAAGGCAATGCTGCTCAAACTTTGTCATCTCAGAACTACTCTAGACTCATAAATATTATTCAGGGCCCCAGAGATCCTCAGTTTATGAGGTTCATAGTCAGTGGAATGCTGGAGCTGACTCATATTAACCCATACTAACCAGTCATTGTTTGCCCCTCTTCTCAAATTTTTACTCAGTTATACTACTTGGTAGCTTCAAATCAGCTATGGTGGGAATATTCACATATGGAAATTGAATTGAAAATGTTAAAATGTGAGACTTTTTTTGAGAGCCAGCTCACAAACATATCACTGGTCACGGTTCTCTGTATTTCATGTATGAGAAAGTAAACAGGAATTTTAAAGCACAAAAATATTATGAGTTCACAAGAGAATAAAATGTAAGTAAGTCATTAGTATTATCATACACTAGTTTTAACCATGTGGACCCTGGAAAGCTTTCCATGGATTCCCTGTAGTCCCCAGTCCGTACATTCGGAACCACTGTTCAACACCATGTTAGCTAGAATCTGATTCAATCCCAACAATTCCACCTGTAGTCCATGCAGCAAGAACAAAAAGTATATAAACATAAGTCAAAGTATATCATTATTTCTTGAAACTAAGTAGCCAAGGAAGCTAGCCTGTGGGATTTCCTTAACTGAATATAAGGATACAGAGTTATCCTGCTTCATAGTTAAGAAGAGATTGCTTGCTTTTTATACTTCAAGTTAGAAAACATGCACCAAAATGTGCCATAATCTTCAGTGATATTCATGTTGGAACAGCAAAGACCACCGGTTAGAGAACTGGACTGCTCAGATCAGTAAAGACCAGCTGAGATGACACGGAAATACTTAGACTGGAGGATGATTTCAGAGCAGAAAGAGTGCTAGAACTTCGGGCAACAAGAATCAGTGAAAGAGGACATCCAGGACTGATGCACATGCTTCTGAGACACAATTCTAAGGGGTGTCAACAAATACCAGTTGATAGACATTGTTTTTAAACTGCTGTATTTTTAATATAATAAGGAAATAAGGACAGAACACTTGTGAAAGTAATTCTACTCAATAGATTTCATTGATATTGATGAACATGGTTAATCTATAGGCAACTAAGATTTTCTAGTGCAAACCTTCCCAACCATATTTACACCATGATTGTATTCATTTTCTATTGCTATATAAAAATTTACCACAAGTGTAGCATTTAAAACAAAACACACTTATTTCACAGTTAGTTTAGCTGGGTTCTCAGCTCACATTCTCATACGCTGCATTCTTTATTTTTTTTTTAAGATTTTATTTATTTATTTGCCATAGAGAGAGTGTGGGGGAGAGAGAGAGTGAGGGTACAAGAAAGGGGAGCGGCAGGCAGAGGGAGAAGCAGTCTTCCTGCTGAGCAAGGAGCCAGATGCAGGGCTCAATTCCAGACCCTGGGATTATGACCTAAGGCAAAGGCAGACACTTAACTGTCTGAGCCACCCAGGAGTCCCCACACACTGCATTCTTATGTGGAGGTTCAACTGTAGCATTATCTGCTTTCAGTGTTGCCGGCAGAATTCACTTCCTTGTGTCTGTAGGGCTGAAACCTGGAATCTTGCTAGCTATCAGCTAGAAGCCACTTTCAGCTCCTAGACATTTTCTAGAGAACATCTGCATTTCTCAGACTATTTACAGTTCCCAGAAGGTACCTGCACTTACTTGCCTTATGAGCTTCCTCAACGTGACTGCTTACTTCATCAAGTCAGAAAAGAAAAATCTCTAAAGCAAGTCAACTTTAGCAAGACAGAGTCTTATGTAACAGAAGTACAGGAATGGCATCCCATCATTTTTGCCATATAACGTAATATAACCATGAAAGTGACATCCTTTGTCATATTCCATTGGCTAGAAGCAACTCATAGGTCCTACCTACACCCAAGGGGATGGGATTATATAAGAACATGAATACCAACAGTAAGGATCATTGGTGTATCTGTCTCTCTACCACAATAACACTCAGAGAAACTGATAATATTTGTAAAGATACTGGGGAAAACTAAAGATAATGTGCAACTTTCATAAGGGATTTGGAAAAGTAAGGTACAGTTTTATCATTTAATTATTAAGAAAATAATTATGAAATAGTAGGAAATAGTAAAATATATATTTTATAAAACTTACAAATAAAATATTTAAATACAAAATTTGAGCATACTTCTGTTCACATAAAATTTTTACACAGGATATTATACTTAAAATGTTCACAAGAAATTCCTAATCAAAATCGTTAATGATGATCTCCTCCAATTCTTGAAAGTTACCATCAAGGAGAAACTTTGCTCAAACAGAAAGGTGATAAAATATTTACTACCCTTTTCATAATCACTGAAAAATTTAGATCATTAAAAATTATTCTTAAAAAATTAACAGCCCTGCCTTTTCTTTGAGGGTACATATAATGTCAGAAGTTCTTATGATAATGCAAACTGATTTCAAATTCAATGGAAATTTTTATATTAAATATACCAAACAGTTAATGAAGTTACAATTTGCATAACATGTATATATTATTTCAAAGCCACCTTGAAACTGGTTTCCATACCACTCCGATGGCACATGAAACACAGAATGGAGAGATGTATCTGATATTAGAAGACAGCTATTTGAGTTAACTTCTAAACTTTACTCAACAAGACTGCATGCCCAAGTTCCTTTGGGATGATTACTGATTACCTGTACTCTTTGGGTATCTGAAATGGAACTGATCTAATACCTCCATAGATCCCTTTTCTACCAAGATGTGTTCTACAGTTAACTGCTGGGGGTGGGGGAATAAAAGCCTAAAGCAGATAAAACTCTTCCCTGACTATCTTTAGCATATAGTATTTGAGCATCAGGTGCTGACTTAACCTTCAGGAGAAGATCTCAGGGCACGCCATTAGACCTAATGTTGTTGACATGCACTCTGAGAATTTCTGATGAAGGAATTCAGCCTAATATGACTGGGTTAGTGCTTACAGACAGCTGAAGACAAGTGAGACCTCCCCCAGCGAGCCCAAAGCCTGTGGGGGACTCTGAGTCTTTGTATGTAACCCACATTTGTGATTCACCAATGGGCAGCTCTATTCTGGTGTAGTTCACATGCCATTTAACAAGCAAACCAACAGCCTAGATTGATACTAATTTTGGACAAGTAATGCATACACTTCTTTATTTTATCTTCTTAGGGTAAAGAGTCTCTGAGATTATTCAGAGAATGAATACGCTAGTGTACGTTTTGACATATATTGCCGGACTGCTCACCAGAAGAGCTGTGGTTGCACTTCTACCAAGAAAATTTGAAGGGTCCCATTTTGCCCAATTCTCATAAATACCAGGTTTCTTCAATCCTTTTAATTTTTGTCAATCAGGCATATGTCATTCTAAGCCCTACTGAAATGTTATCATTATGATAATACCAATTCTTTCAACATGCATTGGCAGACTGGTAACTATCCTCCAGAAGCTATGTTCTTCTCTTCATCCTGGACACATAGCTAAGCTATGTGGAGTTGGAGAAAATTATGTGACTGAGTCCTAGTGAATGGCTTGGATGGGGAAGTAATGTATGCCATTTCTGGGTCAGAATAATAGCTATATTAGTTTACTAGGACCACCATAACAAATAACCATAAATTTGCTGGCATAAAACAAAAGAAATTTATTCTCTCACAGTTCTAGAGGTCTAGAAGTCTGAAATCAAGGCACTGGCAGAGAAGCCTTTAGGAAGAATTTTCCCTTGCTTCTTCCTAACTTCTGGGGGCTCGCACAATCCCTGGCATTGCTTGGTTTGTGGTGGTATCCCTCCAATCTCCACCTCGCTCCTCATAAAGCATCCTTCTCAGAGTTTGTTTTCTGTGCTCTCCTCTTCTTAGAAGAATACCAGTCATTGGATTGAGGGCTTATCCTAAAGCCAGAGTAATTTCAACTTGAGATCCTTAACAAATTACATCTGCAAAGACCTTTTCCAAATAAGGTCACATTCTAAGGTTCCAGGTGGACATGAATGTGAGGGGAACTATTCAGCCTGCTACAACAGCGATGTCTCCCCAGTGTTGCCTTTCTCCATTCACAGCCAATATAGTTAATAACTCCCTGGGCTAGGCCTAAAACTTTATCATGCCTCAGAATCACCTGGAGAATTAGTTAAAATAAAAAGAACGCTGACTCCCACTACCCCGTTTCAGTAAGTCTGCAATGGGGCCCAAATATCTGCATTTATGACAAGTCCACTGGTGGCGCCGGCACTGCTATTCTGGTATCAGACTGTGAGACTTTTTGTTTTGTAGCCTAAAATAAAAAGAGGTAACAGTAGGGGCACCTGGGTGGTTCAGTCAGTTAAGGGTCCAACTCTTGACTTTGGCTCAGGTCATGATCTCAGGATTGTGAGATTGAGCCCCGCACTGGGCACCACACTGGGTGTGGAGCCTGTTTGGGATTCTCTCTCTGTCCCTCTCCCTCTGCCCCTATCCCACCTCCATCCCTTAAAAAAAAAAAAAAAAGAAGTAGCAATATGAAAGTGCATGGAAGAAAGTCCTATGTTGACAAAAAAACAAAACCAAAAAAGAAAAACCCTTCTTTGCACTTTTATGTTAGAAAGAAATAAATGTCTCTGAGCCTAACCTAGCCTAACCAATATACATGAACTTTTTGAGGTAATACTACATTTTCAGACATGCCGCGTATATTTCTGAACTACCGATTCTACCTCATTAACCTGTCCCTTTGTGCAGAATTACAACACAGTCTAAACTGCTGTTGCTTCATAAAATGTTTCAGTCTGGTCGAGAAATAATCTCCCATTACTTTTCTTTTTATAAGATTTTCTATTATTCTTTCATACTTTTGCATAAGGATCTCATACAAATGTTTTTTATCAGGTCTAAAATGTTTAAAATATCCAATAGGTTTTCAAATGGGATTGCAATACGATTAAATAGCAATTTGGGAAATATTGGTACCTTAATAGTATTGAATTTTCCAAGATCAAGCATACACTACATTTATTTGGAATGCTCCTATGTCCTTCAGTAGAATTCAAATGCTTTCTTTATACAGGTAATATAAATTTCTTAAGATTGTCCCTGGTGATTTTAAGTATTTGTTGCTTTTGTGAATGGAACTTTCTTTGTAGATTTAGTTCTTTAACATGTTGTTGCTGTTATAGACGAAAATTATTGATATTTTATTATATTTTCTTTTACAAGCAGCCTTCAGATTTTTTCCCTCTCATAATTTCAGTTGATTCTGACATCCAAACATATGAACTTATCCGTAAATAATGAAAATTTTATTTCACTTTTGCCAATATTTATATCTCTTATTTATTCTCGTCCATTTGCCTAGTGCTTCTAGAATGATGTCAAGTAATTGTGATGATTATTGATTTAACAACTTAGCTTCCACAAGGCTGAGATGACTTATATGAATTTTCCCTCCAGCCATAAATTTTCTAGGACCATGAAGTCATAGGATGAAGTCCTATTCTTACTAAATCCACAAACACGTGGATGTGCTGACTATACACCAGAGGACGGTAGCTTTCAAACTGAGGCACATATATTCAAAGGGTTCTTAAGATGGTTCACTGGGTTATAGGAAGAAAGTGCATAACAGAATTTTGCTGCATATATTTTATGTCACATTTGAAACTTTCACTTTGAATCTTTTATAATAACAATAATAGCTAGTAATTACTGGGTATTAATTATATACTAATTATTCCAGGTTATTCACCTATATAGCTAGTTTAATCTTTATACCAAGTGTTCAAGTGAGGCATATTTTTAACCATGTTGAAAGTAAGGAAACCAAAGCACAGAGAGTTTATTTTAACTTTCCTCACACTATTTCATCTCTTTGTATGTAATCTTAGTATACGATCAGTATAACTCTTATAAATACATTTACATATATTAGGGTGCATGCTCAAAATTTGTTTCACTTCTTTGACTTCTCTTCCAGATCCTCATCCCACATTTATTCATTCTTGGCTGTCCTGCACATTCGAATAGTTGCTCCCAATTCAGTTTACAAGACGGTGAAGACATCCTGAGTAATGGAGTCTTCCGTTGGCACTTTCAGGGTGTTCAAACCCACATGCCTACTTAACTGTATGACAACTCAAGTTGTCTGTGTTTTCCTTTCCAGACTCTTAATTTAAACACAGTTCCATATATACTTAAAATTTTCCACCAATTGCACTAATAGGTAATAACATAATAGTAAAACATTTAACACTTTATATTTAAATACCTTCTCTGTTATTATATCATTGGTACTATTAATTTCCCATTACTGATGTTAATCATCACCAGTGTGTGTCCAGTGAGTTCTCTATAAATTACTTTACACAGATACTAATTTTGAGTATTATGCACAGTATAAGTCTTTACTAAACTAACAACCCAATAGTGGATGACTTTTGTGGATTTTTGTTTTCTTTTGTTTTTTTCTTTCCAACCTGAAGCTCAGTCAAGACTGGATTTTTCAATCATATATTATATAGTTTTTGCATCCAACTTAAAGCCCACTTTAAATACACACACATATACACATACACATGCACACAGCATTAATATTTAGTTCTCAAAATTATTGCCAGAATTAAAAGATATAAAGCATAGGGGCCCCTGGGTGGCTCAGTTGGTTAAGTGTCTGCCCTCAGCTTAGGCCATGATCTCAGGGTCCTGGGATTGAGCCCCACATCAGGATCCCTGCTCAGCGGGGACTCAGCTTCTTCCTCTTTCTCTCCCTCTGCTCCTAACCCCACTGTTCTCTCTCTCTCTCAAATAAATGAAATCTTTTAAAAAAAGATATAAAGCATTTAATGTATCTAGTCCAATCCTTGGAATATAATATATATTCAAAAAATGTTGGCTTTCTATATTAATGTAGATCTTCCTTATTATGAGTGTTAGTATATTGATATAAAATCCATGTACCCTGCTTGGCATAGTATTTGGCATATATAAAAACATAAATGTTATCTATTATTATCATCATCATCATCACCAACATTATATATGCCCAGTAATGTGGCTAACACACAGAGGAAAATATTTCAATACTTGGTCTCTTTCTTTCCAACTCCTGTTTTCCCTCCTTTAACTTTGAGTCCCACTCAACTCAAATACATAAATAATTCATTAACTAACTCTAGATCATTTTGAAGCATAGCAGCAGTATCTAAGGCAAATCTTAAAGGAAGGATTAGAGAAGACTAATTTTTAAAATAGACAAAAGACAATACCATTATGCTGTGATTCAAAGTTATTGTTTTTTCCTCTTTCAATTTCTGAAAATTTCTATTGCTAATTTAGATAAAGTTCAATCGTTATCTTTAAACAACTATTGAAGACCCTCTAGCCTCTGCCTTTATTACAACAACATAAAATAAAACACCTGTCATTGAATATATGGAGAGTTTTTGTTTTTGACCTGCACACACCAATTTACATCTGCAAACCACTGTGGATCAGCTATAGGCAGCACCAGGTGCCTACTTAGCCCCTGTTTATTGCCATGAAGCTGCATTGAGCCATCCTAAAAGTATTCACTGGAAATTATCATAATGAAAGGTATGTTCTGCTGAGCAGTGGGCTGATTGAGTTCTATTATATTTTTGTGACCTGGATTTCTCATTCCTTTCACTTCTGAAAAGTAGTCTTTTCTTTACCCACTTGTTTATGACAGGTAATTAATAACTATCAGTTTTGTAATTAAAAACAGCAGAGTCAACTTTAATCACTAAGATTCTTTCATTCTGAAATAGCTTTGTTTTACACTAGATATAAACTTATTTGAGTGTATCACTGGGGAAGGGGGTGTGTTGACTCCTTAATAAAACAGTAGTTGTATAAACTGAGGCTAATTCTCCTAATTAAAACATACTAGAACAGGCCCCAGGAGTAAGAAATGCTTTACTGTGACTTTAAGAAGAGTATCAGTGAGTTATTGCTGTGTAACAAGCAATACAAAAAAAAAAAAAAAAACCTCAGTGTCATAATATAATGGACATTTATTCAATTTAGAGTGGGCTCAGCTGGTTGGCTAAGCTGCAGGTTGCCTCTTCGTTTGTGTCATGTGTTTCTCATCCTTTTGGATCAACATGTTCTTCTCATGGTATAAACAGAGGCAAAAGAAGGCAAGTGAAAAAATGTGTTGCTTATTAGGGCCTGGGCTCAGAATGGCACACTTTAGCTGAGCTCAGACTAAAGGGACAGGAAAGCATACTCAGCTTCTAGAAGGAAGAAAAGTAATATGATGAAGGGCACAGAAACAAGAAAAGGTAGAAAAGAATACAGGCTAATGATTCAATCTACCTCAAAGAGTAACCACCAACAACTCAAGAAACCTGTTTTATTTTTCTCTAATTTTCTTTTCTTTTTTTTTTTTTAAAGATTTTATTTATTTATTTATTTGACAGAGAGAGACAACCAGCGAGACAGGGAACACAAGCAGGCGGAGTGGGAGAGGAAGAAGCAGGCTCCCAGCGGAGGAGCCTGATGTGGGGCTCAATCCCAGAATGCTGGGATCACGCCCTGAGCTGAAGGCAGAAGCTTAACAACTGAGCCACCCAGGGGCCCCATCTAATTTTGTTTTCTTTCTTTTATTTTTACCCTGTTCTGTTTTCTTAAATATCTATTTTGTGGTCTAAGACGAAATTCAAATTCTCTGTGTGGCTGTATATGGAGTATAATTGGATGTCTGATAACCCATTCCAGATTTATTTCTTCTAGAAAGTATTTTTTGACAACCCAACCTTTGACAAGCCCATCATCCGTGCACTAGTGTTGGCCTGCATTTTCCCAATCTAATAATTATATTAATGAAGATAAGAAAAAATATGGATAACATTTACTGAGCTCTTAGTATTTACCAAAAACTTCATTAAATCTCAGATGCATGATTTCATTTTATTATTTGAAAAACCTTTGATGCAGGTATTATTAATTCATATCCCCATTTTACATAAGAAGAAGAAAATGCAGAGAGGTTAAGAAAGTGCCCCAACCTCCCACAATTAGAAAATGCTACAGCTCAGATTCAAGTCTACATCTGTCTAAACACAGAACTTATATCTTACAACATTCTGTTACCTGATACACAGTAAGCATGCACCATTAGGATGGTCCATTTAATTTCTCCTTTTTAAAAGCTCAAGTCCCTCAATAAATGGGACCATACAGGTTTTTAAATACGATTCTTATCAACAAACTGTGTGTTAAACTGAAAAATGGGCTGCTCAAAGATGTCCACATCCTAATTCTCTTCCAGAACCTGTGAATTTAATTGATAAAAGGACTTTACAGATGTGATTAAGTAAGGATCTTGAAATAAAGAGATCGTTCTGGATTATCTATGTGGTCCTAAGGTAATCACCTCAGTCCTTATAAGAAGGTGAGGAGAGGGTAAGAGTTCCCAATGGTAGATTTGATGATGGAAGAGGTTCCATCTTCTAAATGATGCAAGGAAGTGACCAGGATCCAATGAATGTAAGTAGTCTCTAGCAGCTGAAAAAAATAAGGAAAAGGACTAACCCCTCAAGCTTCTAGAAGACATAGAGCCCTGTCAACACCTTGACTTTCATCTTCTGACCTCCAGAACTATAAGACACTAAATTTGTGTGGTTTAAAACCACAACATTTGTAGTAATTTGTGACAGCAGCAAGAAATTAATACGAACTCAATGACAAGGGCATTTTACCTATTTTATATTCTATTGTACTATCAGTGATTACAACTGACCTAGGCACAATCCCTCTGAACTTGTTGAATGAATAAATGAATGGATAAGTGAAAGATTGATGACTTACAGAATAGAATCACCAGGTTCCCAATTGGAAAAGAGACTTAAATGGTGGTTATGAAAATTTAGGATATACCAATTTTTGAGAAGAAGCCTCATCATACACAAAGTTGTCAAAACTGTTCTGTGAAATTGTTTTATAGATTATAACTCCATACCAAATTTAAATCCTTAAAAAAAATGACATCTCTTGCAGTGGTTTGCAATAGTCTTTCAGTAAATGGGTCCAGAATGTGTTGTTTTAAGCTTTGTGATAGGGTTTTTTTTATATTAATATTTAGATTGCTCTTATTTGGTATGACAGAAAAATACCAGTTCATGTAACAAAACAACATGTTGTTTTGAGGAGTTCTGGCTAAGTAAATCAACACACAGATTGCACTAAAACAAAAACAAAAAAACAAAAACAAAAAACAAAGCCACCATGATTCAGAGAAAGAAAATATGGTATGGGTCCTTGGACTTCTTGGTTTTTATCTATTGGGGCTTAAAACCTTTTACAATTAGCATTAGAAAAAGCTACTACGAAAATGCTTAATCACACTGACATAAGAGACAAATCAATGATTCTAAATATAATCAGAAAAAGAGCAAAATTCGATTTACTATTAATTTTGTTATTTAGGTTAAAAATCTAAGTTCAGGTTCTGGACCATATATTTTTTTAAATGCTTTTCCAAAATTGTTTTAACATTACCCATAGTAGATAGGATACAAACTACTTTTATTCTGTGCCAGACCCAGGGCTTTATAATAATTTAAGCTCTCTCCCTTTTACACAGATATGTACACACACACGTGAATACACACACACACACACACACAAAACTGAGCTCAGGACACTTAACATGACTTGTTCAAGGACATACAATAATAAGTGGTAAGTATGCCTTTTTATTTTGACTTAATGTCATTTTCTTGAAGAACAAATTGCTGAAATTAGCATTGTTCTATTTTGTGCAGTTTGGAGAGACAGCATTAAGAGTCAGCTATGTAACTAAAAAATTATAACATTATTATTCCAATCTGCATGAAATAATCTCTTAAAGGATTTTCAATTGGTCTCTAAAGGTCATGTCTACAGAGTTCAGTGCTGATTCACTCGTGATGTAAATGTCACAAATCCTGTTTCCCAACTCATCATATAAAAAAGCAAAATGGAATGCAATTTGAGCAACTCCCATATTTTTTGTCAGCCAAATTAGATTTTAAACCTCTTGACTATAAAGATTATGTCATATCAGTTTTTATCTCCCTCACACATTTTTGCATAAGCAATTATGTAGTCAATGCTACATTCTGCTTTCTGTACTTAACATATCAAAAGCTTTTAAAATATTAATGGCTTCATTACCATTTTTAATGATTGTGTAATTGATTACATAATTGTCCTACACTAAACATTTTCCTCCTTATATGAACATAGAATATTTTCCAATTCATTACTCATAATAAACACTTCATGTATTCAGATTATGTTTTTATTTGTAGTTGATTGTTCTTATTACTTGGAGATCGGGGATTACCTGCTAGAAGTAGTTATCCAAGGCCAAAGGATATGACATTTTTGATGGGTTCCTACTATATTGCCAAATCGCTTTCTCTTTTAATCAGGCCGATTGATACAGCCATTAGTACCCCCAATTGATACAGCCATTAGTAATAATGAATATTGAATATTTCAGCACCTTTTACAGCGGGGGGTATTAATCTTTGTCAACTTGATAGATGAAAAACAGTACCTCCTAATTTATTTGATTGCTTGCAAGGTTGTTTTCTTAAGTAATATTTATAGTTAATTTTTATTATAAGCTCAATACACATTAATGAGGGAAAAATTTGAAGATATACAGAATTATAGCAAAAATAATTAAACCTTCCATAATCTTATTACTCAGAAGTTACAACTGTTAATATTGTGGAGTGTATCTTTCTGTTTAACTCACCAGCCATCATGTGTAACTATATCAAGATCTCTAGCTGTTATCTATCCCTATTTAGACTTATATTTGTCTACTTAGATATATAACATAAAATTTACAAATATACTGGAATCACATTTTGCAGAAATATTTACATAATTATTGCAACAAATTAATGTAGTTTCTCTAAAACTGTTCTATGAAATGTGTATAGCTATTTTGAATTTCTGTAAAAGTGAGCAGACTATTTCAACAGATTGTCTTTCTGAATAATAGATTAGTGAGGGTTTGGCAGTTGCAAACAGTTTAACAGTACATGGAATAGTCCCCACATGTATGCACACTCTCTTCTGCTCTCTCTCTCTCTTTCTCTCTCTGTCAGATATAGATATGGATATCTACACATATATAGATACAGATATATAAATAGATAGCTATTAAAAAGAGAAATAAACATTCTAAGTTGTAGCATTTTAATTTTTACATTACTCAGGTAGTCTCTGGAATGGCGATGGCATCGCATGACATACTTGGTTATGCATTCAACATTTCTGAAAAAATAGTGGAATATCTCTAGGAAGTAGGGCCAAGTAGTCAAGATAAGTAAAGAACTTTTACATAACGCTTTTCAATTTTTTTTTACATATTGTTTTTACAACTGTTTTTAAATTGGATTGTGTTCTGTATTTATTTTTCCTTTGAGCCTTACATTGGTTTTATCTTACTACTTGGTTCATCACACACTATTATAATTGGTCCACAATAGCCTATAGTATTTATTAATCTGTTTGCAAATTTAGTGAATACAGAGCCCACCTACTACAGTAATTGAATGTTACCCATAGATGACATCCACTTATGCGTTACTCCCTAACTGAACCCTCAATATCCCAGACCCAAACCACCATTCTGAATTTTATATTATAAATTCCTTGATTTTATAATAATATGGTTTTGTCAAACACCAATTGCTTGTGTTTCCTCTTTCTGAATTTTTAAAATTGATACAAAGGGTATCATAGTATGGGTAGTTTGTTTAGGAAACTAAACATTTTTCATACAATATTATACTACATAAGATTTAACCATGCTATTGCATATTTTCATTGCACTATAATATTCTGGGCTTTTTTGCTAAAATTCTATTTATTTTCCCATCCTCCTAATAATAAGCATTTTAGTGACTTTGATTTTTGTTATTACAATTGATGCTGCTATTAACATACATATCTATGTCACCTGGAGAAACACGGGCAAGGATTTCTCTTAGGTATATGCCAAGAATGTAATTGCTATTTCTTAAGGTATTCAAACGTTTACTTTCACTACGTAATGTTAAAATATTCTCCAGCGCAACTGCATAAATTTACATGTCTTAGATCAATGTAAGAAACACTATTCATCCATATCTAAGCCAACACTTGGTAAGGTAAAAATTCATATTTGTGCCACCTGTACAATGTTAAATAGCATCTCTTTGTGTTTTACATTTCCCTGATTTTTAAGTAGCATAAATAAGCATAAGGGCAGATACTCTTTAAACAACAACAATAGAAGAGAAAACACGTAAAATAAAAAAAACCTAATAAATTCAACTCCTTTAAAAAAGTCAAAACACAAGCCACAGATTGATAGAAAATATTCATAAAACATAATAAAAGCCAAATTTATGTAAGTCTTATGAATCAATAAGAAGAAAATAAACAACCAAAGGGAAAATGTGGGCAAAATACAGGAGCAGACATTTCACAGAAGAAACACAAATGCCCAATAAACTAAGAAAAGAAGAAATTTATTTTATAATAACCAAAATTTATAAATATTAATTAAATGCCAAAAAGACAATAAAACAATCGGGCAGAAAAAAAGATGTAGAATGTAGGGGGCTTTCAGGAGAATGGTCTCCAGCTCTCAGCAAGTGCTCTAAGATGATTTTTTTTCTTACAAAACACTCAGGAACTTAGGAAGGATGGAGATGCAATTCTTAATTCCAAAACTTGTTACAGCCTAACTACCTTCCTCCTCACGCTTCTTACCACCTCCATTTGAGTTTTTGAAATATATAGGTCATTCCTAACAACCACGGGCCTATTCATTTAAATAAATTCCCTTAACTGGCTTGATTTCAATGAGCAAAGCTTTCTAAGCTTTGCCTCAAAGACCCTTGGCATTTGGCATTGGTAAAACGAGCTGAAGAACTACAATACCATTTTTCTCCAAAGCCCTGTGAATAAGCAGCCTTGTACTTGGAGTAAGCAAGAGCTTGTGAACATATTATTTTGAGGCAGGTGAAGAGGCCACAATTAGGAGAAACCAAAGGACAAAGAAAGAACTGAGCACCAGCCTTGTTTTTTTGATCATTAATGTTACTGCCTTTTTCCTCCTTTTTAAATGACTTTTTTTAAAAAAATAGGCTTTGATGCTATACCATATTCTTCGAGACTGTATTTATACCATTTTGTCATTGACACATTCTATTCTGCTTAAGAAAGGTAATTGTTACCCAGGGGAGAATTCTTTTAAATTGGGGTTTTTCTATTTGAGGAAGAAACCTATTATTGAAATTCTAAAAGCCAGAAAGATATCATTTAACTGGTGAATTTCAGAGCGGTACATTTTTTTTTTTCTTTTTTGCATTGCAGTTTCCCCCAGTATGAGTTAACTTCAGATGAACTCTTCTCACTAACTTTGAAGTGATATTTTTTAAAGAACTTTGGAGGAGGGGCGCCTGGGATCAAGCCCCACGTCAGGCTCCTCCACTGGGAGCCTGCTTCCTCCTCTCCCACTCCCCCTGCTTGTGTTTCCTCTCTCACTGGCTGTCTCTCTCTGTCAAATAAATAAATAAAATTAAAAAAAAAAAAGAACTTTGGAGGAGACAGGTGTCATTTATTAAATATGATGAAATAAATATTTATGTAAAATATTTGCCTACCTTAATTAAATTTGCTTTTTATATTTATATGCTTCCATTTTTGTAAATATATCTGATATGTATATGTAAGAGCATGTATACATGTATATGGATATGTGTGTATTTATGTATTTGTATACACACATGCACACACAATTAGTTGTGCTGTTTTCAAAGGTGGATTTCTCCCACCCCCTCCTCCAAGGGCCATGGACCTCACTGAAAAATCAGGAATCTGTATTTCCTTTAAATATTTCTCAGAATTGTATAAATATGCATGACTGTAACATAGTACTCTAGAAAACTCTTCCTCATGTGGTGAGAATTTTCCTTATTTTGCGAAGGTTATTCTTCCCTGATTATTAAGAATAGCTAGCCTTAGTCAAGATATATTAAGTGGAAATTTATTAAATTTAAAAGTTATTTATAATTGTAACCCCAGCAAATAGCCCCAAATTCCTTCATCTTTTCCAGAATAGTAATCACTTTCTAATTATAGTGTGTGTGTGTATATATATATATATACTATATAATTTATGTAATTACCTATACATACTGTTTATTTTTTAATTTCCTTTCACTGAAGACTGTAGGCTCAAAAAAAAAAGGTTTTGTTTT
This sequence comes from Ailuropoda melanoleuca, assembly GCF_002007445.2. NCBI lineage: Eukaryota > Metazoa > Chordata > Mammalia > Carnivora > Ursidae > Ailuropoda > Ailuropoda melanoleuca. Next base: position 67,552,905 of record NC_048233.1, on the reverse strand, counting down.
GTTTACTGATATATCACAAATCTTGGTTCAGTGCTCAATAAATGTTGGTTAAATTACCGACATTATTCTCAGTGTTTGAAGAAGCAGAAGGTACAGGACTCTAGCCTGGGTTTGAAAATGTCTGTTACATTCTAGTTGTATCATTTGGGGCAAATTACATGATCTCTCTGACATCTAGTTTCTGCATACATAAAATAGGGATAATATTGCCTATTCGGAGTATCTGATCTTTAGAAAACACTCACTAAGTGATAGATACTCTTACTGGTTAGTTGACAATCATGTTCATTTGGTAGTTTTTTTTTTAAGATTTTATTTATTAATTTGACATAGAGAGACAGCCAGCGAGAGAGGGAACACAAGCAGGGGGAGTGGGAGAGGAAGAAGCAGGCTCCTAGCAGAGTAGCCTGATGTGGGGCTCCATCCCAGAACACTGGGATCACGCCCTGAGCCAAAGGCAGACACTTAACGACTGCACCACCCAGGTGCCCCTCATTTGGTAGTTAACTAAAGCTGAGATATTGTCTCAAATAAAGAGCATTTGCTCCTCTATATTGGGCCCCTCTGGGAGACCAAGTGGTCATTACTCAAACATTAACTTCCCAGGGAGCACTTTGCAGTCGCCATTTGCAAAATAAAGCGTCATCCCTGTTCACACAATCCTTCTTTCCCCCTTTATCTTCTGTTTTCTGTTTAGCACTTCCTATCATATAACCAAAAAAAAATTTTTTTTTACTCTTTTTGTGTGTGATATATAGTCACCCCTACCCCTTCCTATTATGTGTGCATTCTTTGAGACCCAAAAGTTTCCTGTGGTTTACTGCTCTATTCTTAGCTCCAGGAAAATGGCACATAGCTGACGCCTAACAAAATTTTAACACATAAAACAGGACTCTTTTTACAGACATGGAAATTTAGGAACAAAGGGGTTAAATAATTTCCTCAGGGGCATAGAGCTAATAAGGGGTAGATTTAGGATTCAAGTATAAGTAGTTAGTTTCTTGTCACTGTTACGTGGATGTCCCTCCTCTAACCTGAGAGATTCAGCACACTTTTTTTTTTTTTTAACCTCATGTCAGTGTTACATAGAATAAAGTTTAGGAAACACTGTCCTGTGTCACACTGATTATTTTTCATCTATATTTGTCACAAGACGTAGTTGCTGTAAAACATCATTCATATAAAGCATTATATTCTATTCTTCTATGACTAAGACTGTTAACTTTACCCTAAAATATTTACCTCCCATCAAAATTAGAACCCCTTGAATTTTAGCAGGGGAAAAAAAAAACATATAACATTTATATTTCCCAGCCTACAGCGTGTACATCTGGGTGTGTGCATTTGACCAAATTCTCATCAATGAGATAGAACTTCCATTAAATATCATAAAGGAGGTGACTTGTTTTCTCCTTCCTGATGGCTGCAATTCAGAGATCATGGTTGGAGCTGGGGTAGCCTCCTTGGACATGAGAACAACCTATGAGTGGGGCTTGCACAGAAGAACAAATCTAGAAACAACATGGGTCCGAAAGCATAAAACTCAGTAATAGCCCTAGACATGGACTATTTCTGGACTTTTCTGTGAGAGAAACCTGTCTCTTGTTTAAGGTATTGATATTTAAGGTTTTCAGTGCTTTGTAGCTTGAATGAAGCCTAACTAATATCATTTCTAACAGATATTTTTATACCCTGATAGCTAGAAAAATACCCTTTCCACAGTAACTATTGTGTGTCAAGAATGGAATATTTTACCAACAGCTGTTTGCTAGAAGTAATAATTTCTAATAATCTTTTAAACTCAGTCTCTAACAGTCAAATATTTGTGTCGAGGAACTAAACTACAAATTCAATAAGCTAGCTTTATTTTCCTCCCCAAAGGGTTCTTAAATGGAAAAATCAAAGCTGCTATAGTTACATTTTTGGCTATTTTAAATTTTCACACAATTTTCCTCCAATGTGTAAGTTACCCCTAGGGATGTCAGGATTACAGAAGCAACACAGACGACATCTTCATGAAACTGAGCAAAATAATTGTGAATATCAGAAAGGCCCAATTTTTCAAATATGATACCGATTTTGTCTCAAATTCTGATGTCAGATTGAATAATCATTTAAACCTACAATAGATTGATGTGTTTTGCAATTATCATTTTGAGTTTTACATGAATTTGGGTATTGCTGTGGGTATGCCCTACTACATTTCTTTAAAACGTCTACACATGCCCAGCTGTGTTGGACACCTGTGTTGCTGCAAAGTTCTTGCTGGTGAGCCTATTCCCAAAAAGAAAATTTTGTTCATACTTATACCCTGAAAATTAGGAACATTAATCAGTTCCTATGTAAACCTAGTTCATTTGCAACCTTAGGAAATTTCAATAGTCCTCAGACATGTGTTTGACAGAGGCTGCTGGAAGTATAACTGCAATTATATTTGTTGACTGCCTTATTGCACTGCTAACACTTACAAACACTGTGATGAATAAAAGAGATGGGAGAAGACATCTTTGCTTTGTTTCAGATGTTAAAGAAAAAGCATTCAATCTTCTCCATAAAGTAAATGTTGTAGATTTTTTAGACTTTTATCCCCCCAAGCTGAGGAAGTTTCTTCTCTGTTTTTATTTATTTATTTCTTAAAACATAAATGGGTATTGACTTTTGTCAAATATTTATTCTGTATTGATTGATATGTGATTGTGTGGTTTTTCTTCTTTAGCCTGTTAATATAGTGAATAAACTAAACTGACTTTCAAACCTTGTATTTCTGAAATAAACCCCTTTTGGTCATGGTGTATAATTCGCTTACATATTGCTAAATTCTATCTTCGAATACTTTGTTATGAATTTTTGGTCTATATTCAAGAGAAATACTGGTTTGTAGATTTCATTTCATTTTGTATTGCAATTTCCCTGTAATATCTTTTCTCAGGGTAATATTAGCATGGTAAAATGGATTGAAAGTGTTCCCCGATATTGTCTAAAAAGCCTGTATAGAATCCATAGAATTGGTATTAATTCTTTATACATTGGGTAGAACCCTGCAGTGAAACCATCTAGACAAAAGTTTCTTTCAGGAGAGTTTTTAAATTATGAATTCAAGTTCCTAAGCAGTTGTAGAGCTACTCAAATTTTTATTTTACACAAGGTAAGATGTGGTAGTTTATGTTTTTCAAAGAATTGATCCATTTCCTCTCGGTTGTCAAATCCATGTGTGTATAAAGTTGTTTGTAGTATTCCCTTATCGTCCTTTTGAGATGCACCGGGTCTGCAGTGATACCTAGCGATTCATTCCTGATATTGATAATCTGCTTTATCTGTTTTTTTTTTCTTTGTCAGTCCTGTAGAAAGTATGTATATTTGTTTCATCCTTTTGAAAAACCAGCTCTTTGTTTCACTGATGCGTTCATTCTTTCAGGCTTGCTATTTTACATTGCCTGCTATTTAAACACTGAAAATAATTTCCTCCTATATATTTACTCCAGCTTTATACTTGTTTGTGATTAAAAAGACAGTCCAGGGATGCCTGGGTGGCTCAGTTGGTTAAGTATCTGCCTTCAGCTGAGGTCATGATCCCAGGGTCCTGGAATCAAGTCCTGCTTCGGGCTTCTTGCTCAGTGGGGAGTCTGCTTCTCCCTCTGCCTGCAGCTCCCCCTTGCTTATGCTCTCTCTCTCTGACAAATAAGTAAATAAAATTAAACACACACACACACACACACACACACACAGTCCAGTCACACTGATTACATCATGACCAGATGCATTATCCTGAGCAGAAAATTTTACACTAACAAATTAAATTTTGTAATATTTTTCCTTGTTTTAAAATTTCAGTGTTCTGTAAATATATGTTTACTCTAAGAATCTTTTCTTTGCTTCTATATCTTTCATATAAATATTTGTGTGTGGCATGAGGTAAGCTTCAAGATTTGTTCATTTTTTCTCACATATTTACCTACTATATCCATGCCATTTGTTAAAAAGACTTTACTTTCCCATTGAATATCCCTCACACCACTATTAAAGCTTAATGAACCTTCATGCTTATGGTCAACTGATTTTTGACAAGGATGCCAAGACAATTCAATGGGGAATAAATAGTCTTTCAATAAATGGGGCTGGGATGTGCAATATCCACACACAATAGAATGAAGCCAGAACCCTATCTCACACCATGTATAAAATTTAGATCAAAATGGATTAGACTGGTGATGGGTATTAAGGAGGGCACATATTGCATGCTGGGTGTTATACACAAATAATGAATCATGGAACATTGCATCAAAAACTGGGGATGTACTGTATGTTGACTAATATAACAAAATAAAAATTATTTAAAAAATGGATCAAAGGCCTTAATGTATTAGCTACACTATAAAGCTTACAAAAGAAAACCCATAGGCATTTATCTTCATATCCTTGGATTAGGAAAATCTTTCTTTGATATGACAACAAATGTACAAGCAACAAAGGAGAAATAAAAAGGTAAACTAAGCATTATCAAAATTAAAACTTTTGTGTTTCAAAGGACACCATCACGACAGTGAAAAGACATATTACAGAATGGGAGGAAACATTTGCAAACCATATACCAATAAGGGCTTATACTTAGACTATCTAAAGTACTATTATGATTCAATAATAAAAAGACAAATACAAATTAAAATGAAAAATGCATATGACTAGACAATTCCCCTAAAAAAGATAAACAAATGGCAAATAAGAACATGAAAGTATTCTCAACATATTTAGCAATCAGGGAAATTGTATCAAATCCACAATACCATTTCATGCCATTTTAACAGTTACCCACAGGATAATTAAAATAAAAAGACAGAAAATAAGAAATGTTGGTGAAGAAGTGTAGAAATTAGAACCCTTGGGAAAGTAAGAGTACAGCCACTTTGGAAAACAATCTGCAGTTCCTCAAATGATTAAATATAGAGTTACCACATGACCTAGCAATTCCATTACTAAGTAGACTCAAGAAAAATGAATTCATATTTCCACAAAAAAATTGTACATGGGTGTGCACATCTGTATTGTTCTAACAGACCAAAATTGGAAACAACCTAAATGTCCATCAACTTATAAATAAATAAATAAATACAACACGGTATATGCATATTATGAAATATTATTCAGCAATCAAAATAAATGAAATATTGTTCCATGCTACACTATGGATGAATTTTGAAAACATTATTCTAACTGAAAGAAGTCAGTCCCAAAGAATTACATATGGTATGACTTCATCTATATGGTGTATGTGGAATAGGCAGATTTATAGAGATAGGAAGTAAATTGATAAGTTACTTAATAAATAAGTGGTTGTTCAGGGAGGTTGAGGAAATTGGAGGTGATAGCTAAGGGAGCAAAATTTCTTTTGGGGATAATGAAAATGTTCCCAAATTGAGAGCCCAGCTACATGAGTATATTAAAAGCCAACAAATTGACTGTTTTAACAGATGAATTGTATACTGCATTATTTTACTATGGTGCTGTAACAAATTCTCCACAAATACAGCGGCTTAAAACAACACAAATTTATTCTCTTAACAGCTATGGAGGCCAAAGGTCTAAAATCAGTTTCACTTGGCTAATTTCAAAGTTTAGACAAGACTTGTTTCTTCTGTAGACTCTACGGGACAATCTATACCTTACCATTTTTTTTTTTCAGAGAGAGAGAGAAAGGGAAGAGGGTCAGAGGGGAAGAGGGGAAGGGGGAGGGAGGATCCCAAACCGACTCTGCACGTAGGACGGAGCCCAACTCGGGGCTCCATCTCACGACCCAGAGATCATGTCCTGAGCCAAAACCAAGAGTCCATGCTTAACCACCGGCCACCCAGATGCCCCTATTCCTTACCTTAGAAGCTACCTGTATCTCTTAGCTTGTGGACCCTGTCTCCATCTTCAGAGCACCTCACTCCAATCTCTGCTTCCATTGTCATATGCTCTTCTCTCTGACTTTAGCTCTACCGCCTCCCCCTTTTAAGGACCGTTGTGATTGCACTGACCTCACCAGGCTAATCCATCTCAAGATCTAAACTTAGGTCAGCAAGGTGTCTTTTGCCAATAAAGTAATATATTTATAGGTTCTAGGGATTAGGACATATGATATATGAATTATATCTCAATAAAACTGTTTTTTTATTTTTGTTTAAGGAACAAAACTTAATTTACACTGTATATGAAGGTCTGTTTCTTAATTCTGCTGTGCTCACTAATCTGTCCTTCCTTGAACCTATCTAAATTATTGCACTCTATATATATAAAACACAATGCCACGATATATTTTCCTTTTCTATATTTTGCCAGAGTTGATTAGCTAATGTTTTCTCATGAATTTTATATTTTGTTCATCAGAGATCTTTCTTGCATCACCTTTGTTAGGTTTTAGTATCAGATATACACTGATCACATGAAATGATTTAGAAATTGTCCACTCCCCCTTTAATTTCTAGAAACTTATGTAAATTTAACATTATCTTTAATTAAAAATAGTTTCATGCTTTCGTATTTTAACCATGAGCAAATTATAAATATTGAAACAGCATCTCACAAGAAAAGAATATAGATTTAAATAACTAACTAACCAAGCATAATCCTGCAAAGGAGAGTATACTCATTAGTTTAACCATTGCTACAGTAGAGATACATTCTTTAAGAAGACTAAAACAGAGTACTCTACACACTGACTATATTTTTTGTAGGAAAAATATAATTTTTGGTATCTTTAATTGCAAAGGACTTTCAAAGATCCCTTGCTTCAAAAGCTGAAAATTTCTTTTATGCAACAGTGAATCAAATAACAGAAAAACACTTGTTGAACCGTAAGTGAAAATGTATGGTACCAGCAAAAGAGCTAACTATTCACCCCAAAGCAAGCCTTGCCACAATCATTTAACACCTCCATTGATGAGAAATCGATGTTCATGAAATCCCATACAGATTAGTGAACAGCTGTAATTTTTATGAACACTCCTCTCTCTCTCATTTATTTACTTATTTTTTTTTTTTTACATTAAGCCAAGCTTTAGCTCTTATAATGTTGCTTTTTATCAGGGTACTAAGTTGCATTGGTAAGTTTCACTCTCTTGAACAGTCTAAGCTTACTTTTTCCCCAAAGCCATTCAACATGTTTTCTTTTTCTGGAACTTCTTCTCCTCTCCTCTCATCTGAATTCCTAAGTATATATTGAAGTCCTAGATTAGTGAACTTTCCTGATTTTTGTGGGCCAATCCTCTTTCTATATACTCTTATAGCAAAATATAACTTGTATTTATGGTACATATTAGGTGAAAATATCACACTTTCATCAAAAATTTTCTATTTCTTCTATTAAAAATTCAAGCTTCATTAAATAAGTAAATAAATAAATAAACAAGCAAATAAATAGATAAATAAAATAAGGCTACAGGTCTGCAATTGTGCCTGTTTTTTCTCTTAATTGTGGACTTGTTTCTATCAGGAACCTGAAAATTAGCCATTAAATAGACATTTATTCAATGAATAATAGATGAAGTAAATAAAATTAGTTTAATCCTTATTCAAGATGTTAGTCTTAAACATTTCCATACAGCCCTTGTGTTATCTCAAAATTCTCTTTGCCAGTGAAATAGCCCCAGTTCCTTCAAAATTTACTTACACAGTATTTTTTAGAAGCCTCTACCCAGGGATACCTGGGTGGCTCAATCGGTTAAGCATCTGCCTTCGGCTCAGTTCATGATTCCGAGGTCCTGGGACTGAGGTCCTGGGATGGAGCCTGTGTGGAGCCCCGCATCGGGCTCCCTGCTCAGCCGGGAGTGGGCTTCCCCCTCTTCCTCTGCCCTTCCTTTCACCTCTGTGCCCTCCCTCTCTCTCAAATAAATAAATAAAACCTTTAAAAATAATAAAAATAAAAGTCTCTACCCGATTCTGGTGTCTATTGAATAATCTGAAGGAAATGATTAGAGTCCAGTATTTTCACGTAATATCATGACTACACTTCCTAGTTTGATATACTACAACCATATGATGCCCTTAAGGTCTTTGTAGAAATTATTGAAATGTTGAATTAAGTACAAGCATTGCTGTCTTGTTAGGCATATAATAATTTAATCTGCATTTATTTTATGAGAAGTCTTTTAACTGGTTCCATATCCAGCTAACTATACTGTGATACATATGACATTTATTAAAACTTTATTGTCAGGGCACCTGGGTGACTCAGTTAGTTAAGCGTCTGCCTTCGGCTCAGGTCATGATCCCAGGATCTTGGGATTGAGCCCCACATTGGGCTCCTTCTCAGTGGGGAGTCTTCTCCATCTCCCTCCGCTATTCTCCCTGCTCGTGCTCTCTTTCCTTCTGTCAAATAAATTAATAAAATCTTAAAAAAAAAACTATTGAAATTCTAAAGCTTTTTCCAACAAACCAGTTTGTGGACATTACATAAGGAAAAAGAAATATTGGCATCAGTTCTCACTGATTTACCTATCCTGAATTTAACTATCCTAAAACTCACTTTGAGTTTTAGAGATGTTTCCTTTTATATTTAACAATTTTAATCTTTTAGTCTTCAAAATCTTTGTTAATGAAGTTTATCAAATCATGGTCAGAGAAATCTATGGTTTCCATCTCTAAAAGAGTCAAAATCTTATCCTATACACTATTTTATTCTTATTCTAGCACTTGATGGTTTTTTAATTATTAAATAACTAAATTCAGCCTTCATTCTCTTTCAAAATTTGTTAGAAGCAACATAGCACTCTTGACGCCAGATCAAGTTACATATATCCAATCTCCTTATAATACCATTGCCTTCAACTTCCACTTTTCAATATTTGCCCTACCTTTCAAAGTTTTAAAATAATTCTACTTTCAATCTGGAAACATAATAAAAAAAAGTGAAGAACTAGACTCCAAGATGGATTATATGCAGAACTTTGCTCATACCTGGTTTTGATTATGTAGGTAATGAAATTTTGGGCTTTTAAGATGACGAGACTTAGAGGATGCTTGGAACTTAAGTTAATACTGTGATTCATTGAGATTTGGGGGTCTTGGGATGGAGTAAATATATTTTGTAGGTGGGATAAATATGAATCTTGGAAGGCCAAATATTGGAGTGTTAGGCATAATAACAAACCTCCAAAGATGTCTACATTGTAATTCCTAGAACATGTAAACAGGTATGTGGTAATGGGAAATCAAGATTGCAGACAGAAGATTGCTAAACAGTTGACCTTGAAATAGGATATTGTCTTAGATTATCCAAGTGGGCTACATGTTTTCACAAGGGTCTTCAGAAATAGATGAGGAAAGCAAAAGATCAAGAACCAAGGGATGCCAGCAGTCTCTAGAAACTGGAAAAAGGGGAGTAACAGATTCTCCCCTAGAGCTTTCAGAAGGAACTCAGGCCTGAGGACATGCTGACTTCAGCCCAGTGAGACCAATTTTGAGCTTCAGACCCTCAGAACCGTACAATAATAAATTTGTGTTAAGACACCCAGTCTCTGGTAATTTGTTAGCACAGTAATAGGAAACTAATACATTATTTTCCAGTATTTAAAACCTGTGCTTTATTAACATTGCCCCTTTAAATTCACTCTTGAAATTTTTGTCTTGCTTATACTACTCTTAGGGGCATAGAAGCCTGCAATACTATTTTATATTGATCCCATACTAAGAATTTTAATTTGCCAGCCTTTCCTACTGTCTTCAAACAGGTTATAAGAAATATCAAAGTAAAAAAAGAAACTAAAATGGGTAAGAGTTGAAAGAGGGATAAAAAAGCATTATTTTTTTAGGTTTGAAATATTATTTTTCTATCAAGGATTTTTTTAAAGACACATATAGAGAAAGTCCCATTTATAGTAAGTGGATGAAATAGTCCACATAACCGAGAACTGTATTTTATTTTAGTATTTAATTTCTGGTTAGTTAGCATACAATGCAGTATAGTTTCAGGTATACAATATAGTACTGCTATATTTTAAATGAAAATATTTTCATTTAAAAACTGCACTATCCCCATGTTAGACACATCCTCCTATTATACTAATATAGAGAGATCGAAAGTTTTCTCTTTTTTAAAAAACTTTGTGTGATTTTTCTGCTCATTTTCTTTACTTTCAAATTAAATAGTCTAAAATTCATGTAGCTTTATCAATCCAGTATACGTGGTGAATAAAAATACATAATTTGGAAGCAGATAGATCTATTTGAATCTCTGCATGTACACTGTACAAACCATGTGATACTAGGAAAAATATCTAAGTCAGTGTCTTCCTTTTCAAAATATCTACCTTACGGTATGGTTGTAAGGGTAAAATAATGATGAAATATATAAAGAGCAGAATCTCATCACTGGGTTCTGTATATTTAATGCACTCAATAGATATTAGATACAACTGCCACAATAATCATTGTTATTATTGTGAGCTCATCTTTCTCACTATCCATCTTTTCAATTTGAGATTTCATCGGATTTTCAGCCCATGAAATGTTACTTACACTCTTTTCAAATATTGCTTATTTTTAATTCTTTCTGATATCGTCAAGAACCTAAATACTGGATTTCTGTTGACTCTTCATCTCCATCAACTTTTTATTTTCTCTTTATTCTTCTTTATATTCTCAGAGAACTACTCAATTGTGCCATCTCCATTATTGATATTAATACATTAGATTGCATCTCCGTTACTGATTTAATACATTAGAGTGGTCACCAGGTACTTTATTCTGGGAAAATCTCATTCCAAGTGTTTGATTATAATTTTTAGTATCTACAAATATGTTTTTCTCCAGATTTTTAAAAATAATACAGTGAAGATGTTCTACCTAATATGTCATCAGGGAAATGCAAATTAAAACATCAGTGAGATGCCACGCTATACACTCACATCTTCTCTGGTGAGGTGTCTGCACAGGACTTTGGCCCATTTTTTAACTGGGTTGTTTGTTTCTTATTGTTGATTTTTAAGAGGTCTTTGAGAAGAAGGTGAGATTTTAATAATACAGAATTCTACGGGTATCCAAGGACTTTTTTTTTTTAATCGGATACGAAGGAAGTAATGCATACCAAAAACAAATCATTAAGAAGAAAAAGACAGAAATAGAAAAAGGAGAGAGAGAAAGAGAGTGAGAAGAAAAACAAAGACACTGGATATGAACAATTTACATGCAGAATCCTAATAAGTAAAAAATAAATATTTATAAAGCAAATGTTATAGTAATCATAAATGTAAATTAAGATAATTATAAGATCCTATTTATAACTTTTCTAAAAGAACAATATTGGAAAGATAATAAAAAAAGTGTTGGTGAGATTATGGGTTGCTAAGGGATTTTATAGGCCAATAAAGAAATATATAACAAAGGCCTTAATAATGTGTTTATCTCTTAGCCAGCAATTACTTTAAAGATATTCCTTCCCTAATACATTACAGACACAAACATCTTCGTGAGTTTATCATATATAATTTTTAATAGGAATATTAAAATGAAATCATATAATATATGTCACAACCTTTAAACAGATTTAAAGCCATTATTTAAGAGTGGAATATGTTTAGGATGTATTGCTAAGTTTAAAATATCAGGATAAAAGTTATATTATCACTATAGTTCCAATTTTATATATATAACTAGACATAACAAACATCTTCTTGGCATTAGGTGTGATGCTGTTTTTTTACCCCGTACTTTTCTGGTTCCCAAGTTTTCTGTACTCAGTACAAATTGTCTTTGAAGTGAAAAAAAAATCAATAAATTATCAAATTAAAAAAAGAATTCCTACTTCTTAGGCTTATCTAACTGAGTACACCGAAGACAATTTTACTGGTTCTTGATAACTTCTTGTCATCATTAATTATTTTGCTGTCCTATAAAAATGAGCTGTTCTCAAATGCTAAGACAGTGCCCTTCTACTAAATGGCAACAGACTGACTATATTTGAGTTTGGGAATATGATTTGCTTTCATTTTATCTGTCTTTTCTTGCTGTTAATTATCACCTTTTGTTAAGGAACTTTCCTATAAATAAATGAGCTTGTTATGTGGAATATTTAGTAATATTTTACAGATGCTCAAATGCAATGTTGGTGTAAATGTTTATCTTACACATGTTTTTTTTTATTTTAATGATTTTTTTTATTATATTATGTTAATCACCATACAGTACATCCCCGGATTCCGATGTAAAGTTCGATGCTTCACTAGTTGCGTATAACACCCAGTGCACCATGCAATACGTGCCCTCCTTACTACCCATCACCAGACTATCCCATTCCCCCACCCCCCTCCCCTCTGAAGTCTTCAGGTTGTTTCTCATAGTCCACAGTCTCTCATGTTTCATTTCCCCTTCTGATTACCCCCCTTTTCTTTACCCCTTTCTTCCCCTACCGATCTTCCTAGTTCTTATGTTCCATAGATGAGAGAAATCATATGATAATTGTCTTTCTGCTTGACTTATTTCACTTAGCATTATCTCCTCCAGTGCCGTCCATGTTGCAGCAAATGTTGAGAATTCGTTCTTTCTGATAGCTGAGTAATATTCCATTGTATATATGGACCACAGCTTCTTAATCCAGTCATCTGTTGAAGGGCATCTCGGCTCCTTCCATGATTTGGCTATTGTGGACAATGCAGCTATGAACATTGGGGTGCATATGGCCCTTCTCTTTACTACGTCTGTATCTTTGGGGTAAACACCCAGTAGTGCAATGGCTGGGTCATAGGGTAGTTCAATTTTTAACTTTTTAAGGGACCTCCACACTGTTTTCCAGAGTGGCTGTACCAACTTGCATTCCCACCAACAATGTAGGAGGGATCCCCTTTCTCCACATCCTCTCCAACAATTGTTGTTTCTTGCCTTGTCTATCTTTGCCATTCTAACTGGCGTAAGGTGGTATCTCAGTGTGGTTTTGATTTGAATTTCCCTGATGGCTAATGATTTTGAACATTTTTTCATGTGTCTGTTAGCCATTTGTATGTCTTCATTGGAAAAGTGTCTGTTCATATCTTCTGCCCATTTTATGATTTGTTTATTTGTTTCTCGTGTATTGAGTTTGAGAAGTTCTTTGTAGATCTTGGATACCAGTCCTTTATCTGTGGTGTCCTTTGCAAATATATTCTCCCATTCCGTGGGCTGTCTCTTAGTTTTTTTGACTGTTTCCTTGGCTGTGCAGAAGCTCTTTATCCTGATAAAGTCCCATAAGTTCATTTTATCTTTTATTTCTCTTGCCTTTGGAGATGTGTCGTGAAAAAGGTTGCTCTGGCCGATGTCATAGAAGTTGTTGCCTATGTTCTCCTCTAGAATTTTGATGGATTCCTGTCTCACATTGAGGTCTTTCATCCATTTGGAGTTTATTTTTGTGTATGGTGTGAGAGAGTGGTCAAGTTTCATTCTTTTGCATGTAGCTGTCCAATTTTCCCAGCACCATTTATTGAAGAGACTGTCTTTTTTCCACCGGATGTTTTTTCCTGCTTTATCAAAGATTAGTTGCCCAAAGAGCCGAGGGTCCATTTCTGGGTTCTCTATTCTGTTCCATTGGTCGATGTGTCTGTTTTTGTGCCAGTACCATGCTGTCTTTGTGATCACAGCTTTGTAGTACAGCTCGAAATCCGGCATTGTGATGCCCCCAGCTTTGTTTTTCCTTTTCAACAGTTCCTTGGAGATTCGGGGCCTTTTCTGGTTCCATACAAATTTAAGGACTATTTGTTCCAGTTCTTTGAAAAATGTCCTCGGTATTTTGATCGGGATAGCATTGAAAGTGTAGATTGCTCTGGGTAGTATGGACATTTTAACTATGTTAATTCTTCCAATCCATGAGCATGGAATATTTTTCCATCTTTTTATGTCTTCCTCAATATCTTTCAAAAGTGATCTATAGTTTCTAGCATATAGGTCCTTTACGTCTCTGGTTAAGTTAATTCCAAGGTAACGCATGGTTTTTGGTGTTATTGTAAATGGGATGGATTCCCTAATTTCTCTTTCTTCAGTCTCGTTATTCGTGTATAGAAATGCAACTGATTTCTGGGCATTGATTTTGTATCCTGCCACCTTACTGAATTGTTCTATAACTTCTAATAGTTTGGGAGTGGATTCCTTTGGGTTTTCCATATAGAGTATCATGTCATCTGCAAAGAGAGACAGTTTGACTTCTTCTTTGCCGATTTGGATACCTTTGATCCCTTTTTGTCTTCTGATTGCTGTTGCAAGGACTTCTAGTACTATGTTGAATAATAGTGGCGAGAGTGGGCATCCTTGTCGTGTTCCTGATCTTAAGGGAAAGGCTTCCAGCTTTTCCCCATTGAGAATAATGCTTGCAGTAGGCTTTTCATAGATGGCTTTTATGAGATTGAGAAATGTACCCTCTATTCCTACACTCTGAAGGGTTTTAATCAGGAAAGGATGCTGTATTTTGTCAAATGCTTTTTCTGCATCAATTGAGAGGATCATATGGTTCTTGAGTCTTTTCTTGTTGATATGATGTATCACATTGATTGATTTGCGAGTGTTGAACCATGCTTGCATCCCAGGTATGAATCCCACTTGGTCATGATGGATAATCCTTTTAATGTACTGTTGGATTCTATTAGCAAGGATCTTGTTGAGGATTTTGGCATCCATATTCATTAGAGAAATCGGTCTGTAATTCTCCTTTTTGAGGGGGTCTTTGCCTGGTTTGGGGATCAAGGTAATATTAGCCTCATAGAATGAGTTTGGTAGCTTTCCTTCTGTTTCTATTTTTTGAAATAGCTTTAGGAGAATAGGTATTATTTCTTCTTTGAATGTTTGGTAGAATTCCCCAGGAAAACCGTCTGGGCCTGGAGTTTTATTATTTGGAAGGTTGTTTATCACTGACTCAATTTCTTCATAGTTAATTGGCCTATTTAAGAAATCTATTTCTTCCTGTTTCAGTCTTGGTAGTTTATAGGTTTCCAGGAAGGCCTCCATCTCTTCCAGATTGTTTAGTTTTTTGGCATATAGCTGTTGATAAAAGTTTCTAATAATCCTTGCAATTTCAATGGTGCTGGTCGTGACCTCTCCCTTTTCAGTCATAATTTTAATAATCTCAGTCCTTTCTCTTTGTTTTTGGACAAGTTTTGCCAGTGGTCTATCAATTTTATGGATTCTCTCAAAGAACCAGCTTCTAGTCCTGTTGATCTGCTCTACTGTGGTTCTGGTCTCTAATTCATTGATTTCTGCTCTAATCTTGGTCAACTCCTTCCTTGTCAGTGGGTTAGGCCTGTCCCTCTGTTGCTGTTCCAGTTTCTTGAGGTGAGAATATAGAAACTGCATTTTAGATTTTTCTATTCTTTTGAGTGAGGCTTGGATGGCTATGTATTTCCCCCTTAGGACTGCCTTTGCAGTATCCCATAGGTTTTGGACCGTTGTGTATTCATTCTCGTTGGTCTCCATAAATTGTTTAATTTGTTTTTTGATTTCCTGGTTTATCGAGTCATTCTTGAGCAGGATGGTTCTTAGCCTCCAAGTGTTTGAGTTTCTTCCAGGTTTTTCCTTGTGGTTGAGTTCCAATTTCAGAGCGTTGTGGTCTGAGAATATGCAGGGGATAATTTCAATCTTTTGGTATTGGCTGAGACCTGTTTTGTGTCCCAGAGCATGATCTATTCTTGAGAATGTTCCATGGGCATTTGAATAGAATGAGTATTCTTTGGTTCTGGGGTGTAGTGTTCTATATATATCTATGAGGTCCAACTCGTCGAGTATGGCATTCAAAGCCTTTGATTCTTTGCTTAGTTTTTGCCAGGGTGTTCTGTCTATTTCTGATAGTGGGGTGTTGAGGTCCCCTACTATTACTGTGTTCTTATCTATATGTCTCTTTATTTTGGTTAAGAGTTGGCTTGTGTATCTTGCTGCTCCCCTGTTGGGGGCATATATATTAATAATTGTCATATCCACTTGTTGAATACTTCCTTTAAGAATAATATAGTGCCCTTCTGTATCTCTCTCTATGGCCTCTAGTTTAAAATCCAGTCTATCTGATATGAGAATTGCTACTCCAGCTTTCTTTTGAGGTCCATTTGCGTGGAAGATGGTACTCCATCCCCTTACTCTAAGTCTGAATGCATCTTTGGGTTCAAAATGAGTCTCTTGTAGACAGCAAATGGATGGGTCATGTCTTTTTATCCAATCTGCAACCCTGTGGCGTTTTATGGGAGAGTTTAAGCCATTTAGATTGATAGAGATTATTGACAGATATGATTTTAATGATGCCATTTCTCTTTAAAGTCTTTGTATCGGTTGTGACTTGCTGCTCTGTATCACTCTTGGGGCCTTTTTACCTTTATAGAGCCCCCCTTAATATCTCCTGTAGGGCTGGTTTCGTGGTTACGAAATTGGTTAATGATTGGCGATTTTGGAACGTCTTTATTTCTCCATCAATTCTGAATGACAGCTTTGCTGGATAAAGGATCCTTGGCTGCATGTTTTTCTCTGAAAGAGCTTTAAAAATGCCCCCCCAAGCCTTTCTCTCATTCCAGGTCTCTGTAGACAGGTCTGACGTAATCCTGATACCTTTGCCTTGGTACGTGAGAAATTTCTTTGCCCTGGCCGCTTTCAATACTGTATCCTTGGATCTAATATTTGCGAATTGCACTATGACATGCCGTGGCGTAGGTTTGTCCTGGTTGAGCTTGGATGGGGTCCTCTCTGCCTCTTGGACACGAATGCTTGTTTCCCTTGCTAGATTAGGGAAGTTTTCAGCTACAATTTGTTCAAATATCTCTTCTAGACCTCTGTTTTTCTCCACCCCTTCAGGGATGCCGATGATTCTGACATTGGATCGTTTCATAGAGTCAGTAATCTCCCGTAATCTACATTCGTGGGCGTGGATTTTTTTAAGACCAGCTTCTATTTTCGTTTTTTCTTCTACTAACCCATCCTCCAATTCGCTAACGCGTTCCTCTGCCTCGGTGACCCTGGCCGTCAGAGCCTCTAGTTTTGACTACATTTGGCTCATAGAATTTTTAATTTCTGTCAGATCACTCTCATTTCTGGCCCTTAGGGATTCTATATTCTCAGCAACGCTTTCTCTGATGCTTTTTTCAAGTTTACTCATCATCTTGACCATTGTTGCTCTGAATTCCATTTCTGATAATTGGGATACATCCGTATGTATTAATTCTGTGGCCGAGGCCAATTCTGTGGCAGAGGCCACAGACTCATTATCTTTTCTTTGCTGGGGGGGACTTCTCCTTCTCGTCATTCTGATGAAGAGAGATTGCAGGGTTGTCCAGAGCCCAAGTGTTGACTGGGACCCAGGCCGTGCGCCCTTGTTTTATAGAGATCTTAGGGATGTGGGCTTCTTCCTTAAAGAGTTTATTTATTTATTTGAGAGAGAGAGAGACAGTCAGCAAGAAAGGGAACCCAAGCAGAGGAGTGGGAGAGGAAGAAGCAGGTTCCCGGTGGAGAAGCCCGATGAAGGACTCCTTACGGAGCGTTGTGATCACACCCTAATCCGAAGACAGGTGCTTGGTGACTGCGCCACTCAGGCGCTCCGGGTTGTGGGCTTCTTGATTTTTCAGCCTGCCTTCTGGGGGAGGGGCCTGCCGGCCAGTACTCAGAAAACCCTGTTTGGGTAGAGTCTTCGTGTCCCCTGTNGCCAGTACTCAGAAAACCCTGTTTGGGTAGAGTCTTCGTGTCCCCTGTGAGGGGGGATGGGGATGAGCACCCTGTGAGCCGGTATTTCCGGGCTTTTGTTCTCTGGCGGCTTTCCCTGGCGGTTTGCTGTGCCTCTTCTGAGAGTCAGAGTAGCAGCGGCTGAAATTCAGCCTCTGTCTCAGAACAGAGGGATCAGGGATCATTCTCCACTGATGTTCTGGCCACTTTTACTCTTTCTGTTGGTGCTGCTCAACCCTGCAGCATCCCAGGCTGTGCGCCTCACACCCGGCGTTCCAGCCCTCACTTCCAGGGCCAGCGCATCTCTGTACTTTGTGTTTCCAACCCCGCCAGCCGCCAGTCGCCAGCCGCCCCGCGCGGGCTCCCAGATCTCCTGTCTCAGTCTGGTGTCTCGCAGGTGCTGACCGCGAGTCCACCTGCTCCCCCGTGCAGGCGGCCCTCCAGCCACCAGCCACCAGCCGCCTGCCGCCAGCTGCCCCGCGCACACTCCCGGAGCTCCCGGTCTCAGTCTGCTGTCTCAAGCGTGCGGGTCCGCGGTCTGTCCGCTCCCCCGTGCAGGTGGCTACTGCTTCCCGGCGCCCTGACACGGTGGCTCCCTCCCCCTTCTGTTTATCTTCCGATATCTGTGCGTGGTTTCACGGCTCCCCGCTTCGTACCTTGATACTCAGCGCTGGAGATGTTCTTTTGTAGAGATCCAGAAGTATCTTCCTGTGTCTCAGGCTGATTCCGTGGATGTTCCTGCTGGTCCTGGTACCTATCCAGCTCAACTCAGGGGACCGGCTGAAAAAGGGGTCCCCTACTCCTCCGCCATCTTAACCTCCTCCACCTATCTTACATGTTTTAAATAATGTAAAATTAAAGTTAAGACCTTTAAAAAATATAGTCAACCACATGGTCCTCATACCCGAGCACTTCCAACCTGAGAGAACTATAGTTCTGAATTTATTTCATCATGATTTTGCTTCCCTTTTTGTACAGTTTACTGCATCTGTAGACATTTATTTTCTTATTATTGGTTTTAAATTTTAAAAGTGTATTATGCCAGCTTTTAATCTCTGAAATTTATTTTTTCACTTAATATTCAGTTAATAATAATATGTCAATGTTGGGTCATCAATTGTGATAAACTGATGCAATACATTTTAAGTTATATCTGATACAGGATATTAATAACAGGTAAAAATGCACAGGTGCAGGGAAAGCTCTTTGTACTTTCTGCTCAATTTTTCTGTAAAACCTAAAACTGCACTAAAGATAAAGTCAATTAATTAAAAATAAGATAAAAATTAAAATGTAAATTTACTCATGCAAGTTTTCATGAATCTAGTTTTTAAACTATCTCCCCCTTGACTACCTACGTCTTACCAAGACCTCCTCTATATTCACAACTTCCCCAATCCATGTAGCATGATGTCATCAGCATAGAACCAGTATGATGTTCTGTGGAATGTCCATCTGTTCCAGGTGTCTTTAAATAATATTATATCTGGATAAGAGTATTAATAAAGCCCTGGAACTAGACTGTAAATTTATATTGTTGTGTTTTCCCATCTAAGTTCAAACAGTTTTGGATCCCTTTTGCTGATAGAGATGGATAAGAACACATCTACCATATTAATAGCTACACACCATATACCTGAGGCTATATTATCCTGCTATACCAAAAATCCTCATCTGGCAGAAGAGCTGCATCAGAACTACTCCTTATTTAGGTTGTATTAGTCCTCTGTTATCTTGCAATATCTGTCTTGTTTGTACAGTGCCCAGGCTGGCAAATTAGGTGGAAAGATGTGAACGAATACACCTACAACCTTTCGTCCTTTAAGGACAGCATTAACTTTTGTCAGCATTCCCAAGGGAAAGATCAGTTTCATAGTCTTCCTTTGGCCTTTCACACTATGACAGCCCTTGCCTCATGTGTTAAGAAACCAGTGTGGGGTTGTGCCAACTACCAAATATGTCTACTCCAATTCTACATTCGGAGAGCGTGGAAATTGTCATTTCGGCCATGGTGAACTATACCTAGACCAGGACTCTATTTATTAACTGTCAACCACTTGCCTTACTGCTAACAGGGGACATATAATAATTCTTCAGGCCACTGTTTACCAACCTCTACTCAGAACTGATTCCAACAGTCCTCAAAATGTTTGGAAATTCATCTTTCCACATTATATGCTTAATCATAGACCTTCTTAAGGTTCCAAAAACTATCCCAGGACTAAAAACTGAGCAAGGGATTGTGACATTTTATTGAGGTTACTCTTCATATTCCCCTGATCATACATGCTAATTAACTTTGATTGTATTAATTGAGGAGGGTTTTTGAGGTCTGTCTACCTTTTGAGTTTCCCCTAGGGACAGTATGTTTTATAAACCAATTCCATAACTCTTTCTAGGTTACCCCACTCCAATGGCATTCTGATGATGGCATTTAGTCAAAAACCACATCGATTTGGCTTCTAAGAGCTAGGTGCAGTCATTGGTCTCTATTCTTTCAGAACCCTATTCTATCCATACTGAGAGCATTAACACACATGCCCCCACCATTGTGCATTTCATTCTTGCTTCCAATTAAATTTCCAAACAGTCATTATACCTCATTATCTCTCATCCAGATTACTGCTCTATCTTCTTAAATGGCCTTTCATTCTCCAAACCACTCAAACCTCTTCCATTTTATTTGATATATCTAGAATGGTCTTTTGAAAACCCAAATCAATGTTGTTTCCATTTAAAATCTACAAAGCCTTTTTAATGTTCATAAGATAATGAAGAAACACCTAATAGTACTTCAAAAGCCTGTATAGTTTGGCCATATTCTATCCTTAAGCTTCACCTCTTACCACTTACACCACTTTCCTTTCTGAATTTCAGCAAAACTTGCTATTTTATTCCTTCTCAGTTCCTCCAGTTTCCAGGCTTTTGAAAATGCCATGTCAACTGCATATAATGTTCTCCAGCCTTCACCCACGTTCATAGTCAAATTCTTCTTATTGTCAATTATCAGTTCAAATATTTACAATCCACTAGGATTATTCCTTGAGATCTCAGACTATAACCAATCCTTTTGTTGCGTGTTCTCAAAGAATGCTTATTAAATCTGTCCATGGTGCAGGGGGCGGGGGGTAATTACATTGTCAAATGTGTCTGCTTTATTACCATGAAGATAAACACTACATCCATCATCTCCAATACTCTTATTCTGAGTAACCAACACAGTAAATAGGCAATAAAGCATCTGTTGATTGAAAGGTATTCCCTTGATTACTAAATAACTCTGTCTCTCTCCCTTCCACCTTGCCACTGTGCGTCCATGTTCATGCTGGGAAGAAGAGGGAGAGACAGAAGTAGAGAGGTGATGAGAAAGTTATTTTCATCATATTCAAGGTTCCTATTTCTTCTCAAGTTCTGAGTCTGTCATTTAATTATATCTTCAATGACTTTATTAAACTTTTTTCCATATTTCATTTAATTTAAAATATTGTGATAGATAGAGTTATTAATATCTTTTCCTTGTTTGAGAAGTCCCAGAATATTAAATTATTTTCACATACTTGAACATTACTGTCAGAGTGAAAGCTTACAAAATCAGAGCTTACAAATAATACACTCCACCAAATTGGCTTTTATCTAGCTCTACAATACACTTTTCTCAACGTTAAAAAGCTGTTCTGCAGTTACTAGAAATATCTTTAAAAATAACACTGTGATGAAACAATGATCCAGCACTACAAAGAAGAATTGCACTATGAATAGTAGTTCTTTAATTTGTATTAATGAGATTCTGAAATAATTCCTCCATTGAAGATAATATTTCAGCAAATTACAATATCACTTGTTATTTGCTTTTTTTTTTTTTTTGCAGGCATGGGATTTCTCTATATCTGTGTCAATCTGTGGATCCCTAAAGTTACATTTTCAAATTTGTTAAAAGTTGTCTTCACAGACACTCCAAGTGTTTGACCCTACTGATTTTTTGTTCTTAGAAGTGAAGCTAGGTTTCTAGGCAGTTCAAATTATACCCCAATCTGAGGCATGCGGACCAACAGGAGAAAAGGAAAAGAAATTATGGGGACCATCTGCAGGACATGCACAACTTGTGGAACATGAGGGAAGTTAGTCTAGCCAGAACTTTTAACCCTCTGGTACATTCATAGGTAAAATATACCTCTCAGATTAACTGCTCACAGCTCAGTTATACTCTCTTCTTTCTTATATATTTTCCCAAGAAAGTTTAAGGCAGATGGTGTTAAGAAAATATTCTAATTTAGAATATAGTTTGGATCAGGAAGTCTAGATCTAATTAAACTCTCAGTCTCCATTATAAATTAAATTAATTTACCCATTTGTCTTTCCTTGTGCAGAAGTTTGAATCCTTGGGATTGCAAGCCAAAGATCCAGCCATATTTCCTGAATATTTGTCTTATCAAAATACATTTTCTTTAAGATATGCTTTCTGGGTATATAGCTATTAGGTTAAAAAAAAAACAGCCTAACTTACTTCCATTCCCTAATATTTTTATAAAGATAAGTGTTTCTGTTACTGCATCTGTTTGTGTGCCTGCTACTTACATTACTACCTTACCACTTATATTATTTCTTAATACGGCTGTTATTGTTACTACTGCCATGAGCTGCTGTCTTCTGATTATTTTAGAGTGAATGATTATGTTATTCCCATCCTTAAAATAATTCTTTTTTTTTAAGGATTTTATATATTTATTTGAGAGAGAGAGCTAGAGTGAGTGGGGGAGGAGCAGAGGGAGAAGGGATAAGCAGACTCTGTGCTGAGTGTGGAGCCTGACACAGGAGCATGATCCTGTGACCCTGAGACCACGACCTGAGCCGAAATCCAAAGTTGGATGTTTATGTGACTGAGCCACCCAGTCGCCTCAATAATACTTTTTTTTTTTTAAGGTAGGCTCCACGCACTGTGGAGTCCAATGTGGGGCTTGAACTCAAGACCCTGAGATCAAGATCCCAGCCAAGATCAAGAAGTGTCCCTCTCATCCCTAAAATAACTCTTTAAGAAACATATTAATTTTATATTTTACTGGTGACAATATTGAGACTTAAGAGTTGCTAAGTTTGTTGACCAAAGTTACTAAACTGATAAATGCTACAGAGGGGATGAGGACTCATATTACTAAGATTCCTAAACTAGTGTCATATACAGTTTGCATCATTTTGATATGCAGGATATATCCTGCTTAACAGAGTTAAGCTCATTTAGAAACAAAAACATGAAAATCACTCCATAGCTATAGTTTTATTTCTCATGAAGATGAACACATTGTTTTCCCTTTTAACACCTATGATTTGAATTGTTCTCATCCAAGATGGATATGATGAAATTTCAGGTAAGAAAAGGGGCCTTTATTTCATTTCTCTGATACATTCTCGACAAGGCAACTCTATATGTGCTTGACCTTTTCAGGGTTCTGCAGTTTGATTGGATGGCTGCCTCTGTTATCACCCTTTACAACCTCTGCTTTATGTGAGAAATCAGGGTGGATTGAGGAGCCAATCAAATATGGAATATTGAAAAGGTTACAGCAGTGCTGCCGACTACAAGCTATCCTGGACCGTGGTGGTTATTAACATTCCAGCACCTCATTCCAATGACAAAGATTGTAATAAGAA
Source organism: Ailuropoda melanoleuca (assembly GCF_002007445.2). Classification (NCBI taxonomy): domain Eukaryota; kingdom Metazoa; phylum Chordata; class Mammalia; order Carnivora; family Ursidae; genus Ailuropoda; species Ailuropoda melanoleuca. The sequence goes on along the minus strand of NC_048233.1, from coordinate 67,529,637 downwards.
CAGATGAGGCCGAGGCGTGAATTTTATTCTTTTGACAATGATCGGATGGGAATGGTTGACTCGGAAGGGCTGCCCCATCTATTCTTCCATACTACACTGCCTGTTCATAATGCGGCGAATGGACTTCAGCATCATGAATGGGGGTTATGTTGACATAAATCAGGACAGGGGTACACCCTCCTGCACACGGCTTTGGGCCACCCTTTACTACTGTAATTGTCTTCCTCTGTGCTTTCTCTCCCTTGTCCTATTACTACATGGCATTTAAAAATGAAATTGGCTTTTGAAATATTGCCTCCTTTATTTTTCATTAAGACACAGACTCCCTGAAAAGAGTCAACCAGAAATGCCATGAAGTGGTTGGTAGAAAACTATCTTAAAGTTTTATTAAATACATAATCAACTTTACTGTTGAAGGCAATATATGGTATTAAATTCAAATGGCAGGGCTAGTGCCTGAACAGTTAGTTACATGGTGTCTAACCTTAATCCTGTTTAATTTATTGTATTTATTTATTTTGGACAAAGCCTATCATTAGGGCTATTTTTATATTCTCTATTTTCTAATATACTTTGGCAAAGGAGTTTTCTGTTTGTTTTTACTTTTTAGAGCTTTCTGTATTTCTAAATACTTTGGGAAATGTCAGGGGATCAGCCTCTTATGAACAATTTGAATGACACCGGCATTGTTGCATCCTTGTGAAATGGAGCTGGGAAAACATATACTTCTTTTTAGACATAACTGAAACTGGAACATAATACATTAGAGCCATCTCCACATTCCAGTTGATTCCAGTATTTAGTTGCCTGATTAAAAGGAGAAGAACCAAATATTTCACAACCTTCAGGAAAACAGGACTTGGAAATAAGCAATGGTGCACAGGAGTGTAGTATATTTCCTCCATATAACAAAACAACTTACCACATCCCTAGGAAAGAAAATATGTTTTTCTCATTAAATTCTTGATGCAATAAATCTTGCATCTGTCATCCATTCACAGCAGCTTTGAAAAAGAAAAGGAAAAAAAAAGTACTTTCTTCCCTTATAGCTTTAATTAAAGGTCAGTTCAGATTTTCACAGGCAACTCTTTCTGATGTTTTCTAATCTTGGTGGAGAGGAATGTCCCACTGCTATGCCATAAAACCTGCTGTGTGGGGCTTGGATCTGCCCTGTTGTCATCTCCTCCACATAGCTGGGAAGCTCCTTTTAAATCCAGGGCATCCTAGTGTGTGCAAGGCACACAGAACCGTGCAAGAGAGAGCAACAGCTGAGCCATCTGCCTGTTAAAGCTGCTTTCATAAGACAAGAAGGAAAAATAACTGACCGTTACATAGAAATATTTCACCTTCAGAAGTCCTAATAAGAAAAAAGTTTTGTGCTTGTCTGTACTCCTACCAATAATCCCTGTTAATTCACTGAAATCTTTCAAATAAAATCAGTCATGGGGCGCCTGGGTGGCTCAGTTGTTAAGCATCTGCCTTCGGCTCAGGTCATGATCCCAGGGTCCTGTGATCGAGCCCTGCATAGGGCTCCCTACTCAGTGGGAAGTGTACTTCTCCTTCTCCCACTCCCCCTCCTTGTGTGCCCTCTCTCACTATCTCTCTCTCTCTCTGTCAAATAAATAAAATCTTAAAAAAAAAATCAAATCAAATCAGCCATGGTGTTGAGTCACTCTTTTAGTTGGGTCATTTTCCTCCCTAAAATATGACCCATCTTACCCTCGAATTTTCTATTTCATTCTATTTTATGGAAGTGTACCCATGACCATTAAGTAAAGGCCCAGTGAATTGTGTCCATGCATAGCACCTCCCCTGGGCAGCTTGAAGCAGCTGCTTAAGCGACCACCCCAGCTCAGCAGCACAAAGAGACCATCCCATAAAAAGGACATTTGGGGCTACGCACTGAATGTACAAAAGTTCTGAATCACTTGCCCCGGTCTAGTGTTAATAATTCTCCACCTCACCAGCTTTGCTACTTTTGTTTTCACCCAAAACAAAAGGCAAAACTTTGTTTTCTAGACCTGACCTATCTTTCCTTTTATCTGTGATTCAGACATCCACCATAATTATTTTCATGCTGTTTGATTTGCTTTTAAGTAGCTAAAAACAACTCAAACATGATGAAGAACAAAAAGGAGAATGAGATTATCAGCTTCTTTGTTGAGCTCTGACAAGGTCACCACAAGTTTTTTTCCCTATTGCCATCTCTCACCAGTTTTTCTCTTTCCATTTTATTCTATAGTAAGAGCTTTCCACATGGAAAAAAATACGGTTACCAATTATTTAAGAATCATATCTTACAAACTTAGTAAACCCGAGAGAAAGATGTCTTTTAAAAATAGTTCTGACAAAAGTAACAAGAAGTCACCATACTTGCTTAGCTTGGGTCACAGACCCACTCCAGAATGTATCACTGTGGTCACCGTGGTGGACACCTCTAACTTCTCAGCCTGCATTATAGATCCTATCCAGAGATAAGGTTATAACAACAGACCCAGCCACAACACCACATGGACTAACCTGGGGAAGATGGTGTGGTAGGCTGCATAATGCCCTCTCCCTCCCCAGAGATGTTCATGTTCTCATCTCCAGAATCTATTAATGCTACCTTGTATGAAAAAGAGGACTTTGCAGATATGATTAAGTTAAGGGTCTTGTAATGGAGAGATTATCCTAGCTCATCTGGATGCACCCAATGTAACTGAAAGATTAATGCATAAAGGAAGTAGGGGGGTCAGAAATATGATCATGGAATTTGTAGTCAAAGTGATGCCATTGCTGGAAGGGATCTGTGACCCAAGGAAAGTAAGGGATCTCTAACAACTAGAAAAGGCCAGGAACAGATTCTTCCCTAGTATCTTCAGAAGGAACCTACCCTAAACAAGAGTTTGATTCTAGTCCATTGAGACTTATTTTGAATTTCTATCTTTCAGAAATATAATACTTGTTTTATGCCATTGTTTGTTTTAATTGATTTTAAGAGCAATGAAAAACCTAATAAAGATCATTATTCTAAAAGATATTTGGCAAAAATAAAAAAAAAGTATGTCCATTAAATTTGAGGATAAAACATATCCTTTATGTTTTGACTTCTGACAAAATGATTTTAATTCTAAGTGGCCCATAATCCTGGATAAGTTATGAACCCTTTAAGAGTTGACACTATATCCTAATCCTGTTTGCATCCCTTACAGCAACTTGGCTCATGGTCATGCATATATAAATACTCATTAAATATATATTGAATTGAATTGAATTGAATTGAATTGAATTGAATTGAATTGAATTGATGTGCCATTAGGCAATCATATCTACAGTGAAAATGACAGCAACACTTCTTTGGTTTGTTTTCAGCACTATGGCGAACAGGAGTCAAACACCGAGTTTGAAAGATAAAAAGACAGAAACAGGCAGAAAATGAAGCAAACAAAAGTTGGGTAGTAAAAAGAGATCATGCCTTGTTAGGATATCAGTCCATAGTTCAAGACAGAGTCTGGTACCTAGGGCCATGTAAGCATTCTTGAGACACCAATATAAATGGAGATGGACCACAAAGAAGCACACACAACTTGGTCATGGAATGCAAGGAAGGCAGTATGACAGTGACTCTCGATTTTACTGTGCTTGCTTCAGGGCACGTATTTCAGATTGCAGAGAATCACCTACAGATATTATGCTCTAGAAGAGTTACTGGAATCTGCATTTTTAAACAAGTATCTCAATAGCTTTTGATCCAAGAGGTCATTGGATAACTTTTAAGAACCAGTGCCATGCTCAGTGAGTTAAGCATCTGATTCTTAATCTCAGATCAGGTCTCAATCTCACAGTCATGAGTTCCAGTCCCACATTAAAAAAAAAAGAAAAGAAAGAAAAGAAAAGAAAAGAAAAGAAAAGAAAAGAAAAGAAAAGAGAAAAGAAAAGAAAAGAAAAGAAAAAAAGAAAAGAAAAAGTCACAGTGCCATGAGGCAATGGCAGGCAGTGAGAGCAAGGCCATGCAAGGCAGTATGTCCCAAACTCAGTAACATTTCAAAGGGTCAGTGGCCCCAATGAAAACTACAAGTAGACAAGGCAACCAGAGATGTAAAAACTACACCGTGTTGCAGAGACCATTCACTTTCTATCTCTGCCTCAAAACTCGAGATTTTCTTTCCAGCAGAGTAGGACCCAACCACAGAATGTAAACAAGCTTGTACTGATGAATTCATGACACTAAAAGCTTTGCTTATGGTAGTCAGTGGACCAGCTTCAGGACCATCACATGTAAGCTTACTAGGAATGCAGATTCTCAGGCCGCACCCCAGTAACACTAAACTGAATTTGTAACCAGTTCTCCAAGTGATCCATATGTACATAAAAATTCAGGAAACACTGATTAGCACGCTCATTAGTTACCTTCATTATACAAGTAGCATAGTTAATCACCCGGTCTCCTGACTCCTGAGGATGAGTGAATGAGATCTATAATAAAAAAGGGACATGCCTTATTAACTGTTTATTAAGAGTATGAATATTGGGGCGCCTGGGTGGCACAGCGGTTAAGCGTCTGCCTTCGGCTCAGGGCGTGATCCCAGCGTTCTGGGATCAAGCCCCACATCAGGCTCCTCCGTTATGAGCCTGCTTCTTCCTCTCCCACTCCCCCTGCTTGTGTTCCCTCTCTCGCTGGCTGTCTCTATCTCTGTCGAATAAATAAATAAAAATCTTTAAAAAAAAAGAGTATGAATATTAAACATTAAAGAGAATGGAATACAGTATTCAAGAAAACAGAGTAATTTCAGAACGCAGCTCTTTATGCCCCAAACATTTTCAGAATGGATCAGAATGAATAAGTTGAAGATCCAAACATCTACAGAAAGTCTTTTCCTTTCATTAATGCCATAAGTCTGGTTAATTGCTTTAAGACAACCCACTCTTTCTCCATAACTCTCTTGCATACATGAATCTTACAGACCTGAGAGGAACCTATGTTCACTTTTGTCTGTAAAAGTTTGATGACTTGAAATTTCTAATAACTAGATCTTGGCCTCCAAAAATGTGAAATGGTAAAAAGACCTCGAGAGATGCCATTTGACCTGGATACCATAAAGAATATATAGACTCTGGAAAGCTAGACATCAAAACCCTTGTTCCTACCATATATTGGAGAAAAGGGATTTTGTGATCTCTCTCTCTCTCTCGCTCTCTCTCTATATATGTGTGTGTGTTATATATATGCTATATGTGATATATATATGATCTATATATACACCTGGGTCAAACTAGCGTCCTTGAGAGAACCTGAGCTATTGCCTTGCTCTATCTGTCCAAGAATTGTGCCTTCAGGAGGGTAATAAAAATACATTAGCTACTGTAAACTGACTTTGTTTTTGCCTTTTCTAGGTATGTCTGGACCCTTGGGAAGGTACAACTACAATGACAAAACAACCCAAACCATAACAACTTCTTAGTTTAATTATTTTTATAAAATCTGTAAGTGATTCATAGCTTCCAGACAGTTAAGTTCTATAGAAAACATACTTAAATGTCTTGATAATGGGATAAAGATAAGTGTCGAGTGAAATATTGCTACAGCAAAGACGTTTCATTTTGACTAATATAGTGAGTATTACTATGGGAAAACTGGGGAGTGAATTAACATATGAAGAGAATACGATCTTGACCTGGAGACAATAGCAACGTAAGACAGGGGGGAAAGAAACCCTACATATTTAAATATAACAGAAGGCAGAACCAGAATAAACCTAATATTGAAGAGAATATATTTTCTTAAAGAATTACACTGGTAAAACAATGAAGAGAAAAATTATTTTCAAAAGGATAGCCTGTAAGACTTCATTACATAAATTTTATATCCCAACTTTAACATTAGAGAATGGAAAAACAAACAATATAGGAGAAAACTCAGAAATGTGAATGTTCCTGCCTATTTGGAAAAAACATAAAGAAGTAAGTGTGTGTAAAAGCTAAGTGTAATGAGAAGCTAAATGGAAGAGTTTTTGTTAATCAATCAGATGATATATTATTAGTAATGAGATGTTATTATATTTATTTCATAAAATTAATGTCCAGATCAAAGAAGATGAAATATTTAAGAAGAAAAGATTTATAAACTTGAGAAGGTAGAAACTGGATAATCCAAAATGAAACAGTGACAAAAAGAATGAAAAAAATGAATAGCATATCAGTGATCTGGGAGAAGGTTTCAGCTATGCAGCCAAATATATGAGTAACTGGAGTACCCAAAGTAGGCTGGGGAGTAATAATGGTGAAAAGTCATCCAAGAAGTTCAATGAACCTCACACACAAGGAACATGAAAAAAAAATTAAGTCATATCAGAATGAAATTACTATCATTGAATAACAATTGAATAATAAAGAAAATCTTTAAAAGAGTTTAATCAAAGTTAACATGTTCCATATAGATGTAACAAAGATGAGAATGTTAGCAGATTTTTCATTGGAAACACTCAAATGAGAAAACAGAGGCAACAGCAACTTTGGCGTACTTAATGAAAACAAAATGTCAACCTAGAATTACCTGTCCAGTGAATTTATCATTTAAAAAAAAGTGCACTAAAAACCAATGTGGGTGCACTTGGGTGGTTCAGTCGGTTAAGCGTCTGCCTTCAGCTCAGTTCATGATCTCAGGATCCTGGGATTGAGACCAGCATCAGGCTCCCTGCTTAGAGGGGAAACTGTTTCTCTCTCTCTCTCTCTGCCGCTGTCTTGCTCCCTCTCCCTCTCTCTCTCTAATAAATAAATAAATAAAATGTTAAAAAAAAAAAAAGAAAATTTAGATAAAATTTTAAAAATAAAAACCTATGTGTACATAGAAAAGTTGAAAGAATACATCATCAACACTCACATGTCAAGAAATTTTAGAAGACCTCCAGGTAGAGGAAAACATCAGATGGAAACCTGAATCTACGCAAAGTAATGAAGATCAACAGAAACGGTACTTCTTGGATAAATGTGCAAGCAAGAACCTCTCTTACAATTCAAATCTTTAAAAAAGATCATTGACTAAATAAAATGTATAACAATATAGTGTGGGGTTTATAACATATGTAGAAATTAAATATATTGACAATGATGGCACAAAGGACATAGGGGAGATACAGAAGTGTAATATTTATGGTTCTTATTCAGTACATGAACTAATAACACTTTACAGGACTAATAGCACTTTAAGATAAACAGTGACAAGTTAAAGAGGTATACTATAAACATTAAAGCAATCAGTTGGCCCACAGGCACATGAAAAGATGCTCAACATCACTCATCATCAAGGAAATGCAAAACAAAACCACAATGAGATATCACCTCACATCTGTCAGAATGATTAAAATCAAAAACACTGGAAACAGCAAGCGTTGGAGAGGATGTGGAGAAAAAGGAACTCTTGTGTACTATTGGCTGGCATGCAAACTGGTCCAGCCATCTAGGTGCCCCATAAAACACTCTTAACTATAGAGAACAAGCAGATGGTTTCCAGAGGGGAGGGGAGATGGGTAAAGTAGGTGAAGGGGATTAAGAGCACACTTATGATGAGCACTAAATCATGTATAGAATTGTTGAATCACTATATTGTACACTTAAAACTAATATAACACTGTATGTTAACTGTACTGGAATTAAAACAACCACAAAAATACTAAAAAAAAAAAATCAGTAACACAGAAAACCAAAAACTTGTAGCTAGAGTCAACAAAATAGATGAAATGATTAGAAAAATGATCTTAAAGGTGGCAAAGGAAAAGAACAAGGGAAAAACTGATGGGAAAAAGAGAAAATAGGACAAAATACATTTCATCACAACCAAATTAATAGTAAAATTAAATATAAGTGATCAAAATATTCAATTAAAAGACACACAGATTAGATGAAAAAGTAAGATCCAACTTTATGAGGCATATAGGTTAGAATTAAAAGGATACAAAAAATAACTCAGCTAAGCCTACTCAAAACAAGCTGAGAAGCTCAGTGGCAATATTAATATTGGAGAAAGAAGATTTAAGGATAAATAGTATTACCAGAGGTAAAAAAGATCAATTGGTATTCATAAATCAGTACAAAAATTTAAATCTTAAAAATCCTGAAATACTTGAAAACTAAGTAAAACACTCCTAAACAACCTGTAAGCTAATGCAAGAATTAAAAGGGATATGAGAAAGTATTCCGAACTTAGGGAAAATGGGAATGCAACCTATGAAAACGCATTAGATACAGCAAGATCATTGTTTAGAGGGAACATTATAGCAATAACTGCCCACAGGAGGAAAATAAATGCCACAAATCAATGACTTTCTCTTTTGATTTTATAATTCAAAGAAGAGACAAAATTGAAAAGAATTTAATTACTATAAAGCTATAAAAATCAAGACAGTGTGGTATTGGTGAAAGAATAGACAAACTAACCAATGGAACAGAATGGGGAGCCCAACACAGACCCATATAAATACAGTCAAGTGGGCTTTGACAAAGGAGCAAAGTCAGTGCAAAGGAGAAAAAAACAGTCTTTCAACAAATAGTACTGGAACAATGGGATATCCACATGAAAAAAAAAAGTGATTTTAGACACAGACAATGCACCTCTCACAAAAATCAACTCAAAATGGATAACAGAATTCAATATAGGGGCGCCTGGGTAGCGCAGTCATTAAGCGTCTGCCTTCGGCTCAGGGCGTGATCCCGGTTTTCCGGGATCGAGTCCCACATCGGGCTCCTCCGCTGGGAGCCTGCTTCTTCCTCTCCCACTCCCCTGCTGTGTTCCCTCTCTTGCTGGCTGTCTCTGTCAAATAAATAAATAAAATCTTTAAAAAAAAAAAGAATTCAATATAAAATGCAAAACTATAGAATATTTAGAAGATGACATGATAAAATCTGAATGACCCTGGGTATTGTGATGATTTTACTACATTCAACATCAAAGGCATAATCCACTAAAAAAAGAACTGATAAGCTGGATTTTGATAAGTTGAAATTCCTCTCTTTGTGAAAGATACTATCAAGAGAAATCAAGCCACAGGCTGGGAAAGACATATATCCCAAAGATACATCTGATAAAACACTGTTACCCAAAATATACAAAGAATAGTTAAAACTCACCAATAAGAAAACAATCTAATTTAAAAAAATGGGACAGAACCTGAACAGATACCTCACCCAAAAAGATATAAAGATGGCAAATAATCATGTGAAATGATGTTTAACATCATAGGTCATTAGGGAATTGCAAATTAAAACACCAGTGAGATACCATTATATATCTCTGAGAACGGCCAAGACCCAGAATACCAGCAACATCAAGTGCTGGCAAGGATGAAGATGTGTAGCTACAGGAACCCTCACTCATTGCTGATGGGAATGCAATATGGTAGAATATCTTTGGAACACATTTTGGCAACTTCTTACAAAATAAATGCACTTTTGCCATATGATCCAGTAATTGTGCTCTTTGGTATTTATTTGAATGAGCTGAAAACTTACGTCCACAGAAACACCCGCACACAAATGCTCATAATAGCTTTATTCATAAGCGCCAAACCTTGGAAGCAACCAAGATGTTCTACAGTAGATGAAGGGATAAATAAGACATTGGGTTATTATTCGGAGCTACCAAGAAATGAGCTGTCAAACCATAAAGGGCATGGAGGCACATTACTAAGTGAAAGAAACCAGTCTGAAAAGGGTACATACTATATGATTCCAACTATATGACATTCTGGAAAAGGCAAAATTACTGAGACAATAAAAAGACCAGAGATTGCCATGGGTTAGAAGGGAGGGAGGAATGAATAGGTGGATCACAGATGATTTTTAAGGCAATAAAACTATTCTTTATGATACTATAATGGTGGATATATACCATCATATATTTGTCAAAACCCATGGAATGTACAACACAAACAGCAAACTTTAATGTTAACTATGGCTTTGGGTGATAATAATGAGTCCATGTAGGCTCGTCAATTGTAACTGAACTATCACTCCTAAACTGGATGTTGATAGTGGGGGAGGCTATACATGGGTGGGAGATGGGTGTATAGGAGAACTCTAATTTCTGCTCAACTTAGCTGTGATTGCAAAACTTCTCTAAAAAAATAAAGCTCATTAAAAATGAAAGCAATCAGAGTAAAGAAAATACATATTGGAGTTGGAAATGGTTACATAGACACATAATGAAACCAAAAGCTACTTTGTCCACAATATTATACAAATTTTGGCAAATCTGTACCCAGACTAACCAGGAAAAATAGACTAGAATGAGTAGATAGACAGATAGATGATAGATAGATAGATAGATAGATAGATAGATAGATAGATAGATAGATAGGATTGACATTGCAACAGATTCTCCCAACACCATGAAGCAAGCAAAAGAAACAAAGGGCATCCCAATTAAACAGAAATAAAACATTTATAGATGACATTTTCATCTGTATACAAAATTCAATGTATTCTACAAAAAAGGTACTAGAGTTAATAGTTATGAGTTTGCAGGATACAAATCAACATACAAAGAAAATTGAAAATAAAAATTAATGCCCTGTACAAAATCAAATAATATGAAATGTTAGGTACCAATATAACAAACATTGGTAAACCCTGTTCTCTGAATACTATGAAGACTGCTAAACAGGGTTTAAAAAGTTCAAAAAGATTAAGATATACCCTTCTGTGGTCCAAACACTCAGTATTGTTAAGTTGCCAATTCTCTCCATATTGACCAGTAAATTAAATAATTCTCTATTTAAAATTCCAGCAGGATTTTTTTTGCAGATATTGTTCAGTTAATTCTCAAACTCTCATGGAATGCAAATGACCTAGAATGGCTAAAACATCTTTGAAAGAAAAAGAACAAAGCTGGAAGACTCATAATACCTATCTTCAAGTCTTATAATAAAATTATAATAACTTAACAGTGTACTTTTGTCTTCATGGTAGACCAAGAGATCAATGAAACAAACACAGAAATATACATATACATGATTAGGAAGGCAAGGAGGGGCAAGTGGGGGAAAAATGAAGGGAAAAAATTTATAGGTGTATGTATATGTCAAAATGCATCAAACTATACACTTCAACGTGGGTCTTATTACAACAAATTGATTTTAAATAAAAAATATTGCATAGTAAATGGTAGGTTAAACATATATTTTTTTTTAAAGTTACATCTTTTCAGGTGGTTTTCAAAGTGTTACATTAAAACCAACAGCAGTACTCCATGCAGTTTGTAAAGAGCTAGGTTATTTCCAAACTCAAAGATCATTTTGCTATCATTTATCCAATATACCTATTTATCTACATGTTGATATTTTGTTTTCCACAAAGAAACCTGACCTGCTGGGTGTGGGGTGGGGGGAAGCAACTTTGCTTGCACACATGTAACTAGAAAATCCCTATCTGTCTTAAGATGGAAATAGATGGAAATAGAAAAGTTTGTAAGAGAGAGCTGACCTCATTTTCCGTTTCTGTTCATTTTCTTCCCACCAAGTCCTAAATGGTATAAGAAGCAGTGCATTTTAATATGGCGAAAAGATGGTTACAGAGTGGGAAAAAATGGAGAGAACTATTTCTGAGTTGTCAGAACTAGTTAGAAATAAAAATAAAAAATATGAAAGTTAGAAAAACGAGTCTGGCTTGATCCCTCCAGAGAGCTCATTTTCCTTTGCAAACATTTTATGAATGCCATGAAATTAACTGATTTAAATGAATCTTCTTCTAGAAGGTTATTACAAAGAGACTTCCACCCTGCTTACCTACTTTCTATCCATATTTACTGAGCTTCCATACTGTGCTTCAAATTGACTTGCTATTGACTTTGATATGGCCACAGGTGTCAACAGAAAGTACTAAACTGAGATGCAAACAATTAAGGATATTATAAGGGTAGTAAAATGCACACATTTCAAGTATTTGGAAAAACCTGCAATCTATACTTGAAGCAAATCAGAGGATCCTTATCTTCGAATAATCCAGGTTGCTGGAATAAGCCAATTTAGTAAAAATCTTTGTAGGTGTTCTGGGTGAGATTCTGAATAGTTAAACCAGAATGGTGAGATAAGGAAACTCATAAAATTGAAGAAAGTTTAGATAAAAAGGCCACACACACACACACACACACACACACAGAGCCTTAAATATCTATTCCCATCTAACTTTCCACTGTTGTTTCTCATCCTCCTACTTTTTATATGCAGCATCAACAAAGGATGGTCCTAAACAAGCCATGTTCTGTATCATAGAAAACTCTCTTCTGTCTCACTGGCATGCCCCTCTCATTAGTCCTTTTGTGGCTAAAATGTCTTATTTTTCAAATAATAGACAAAAATGCCACCCTTGCTTGGAATCTTAAATCTCCCACACCATCCTACCTAGACGGAACTAATCACACATCCATATGTACTCCCATGAATGCATTAAGGCATTTAAATTCAGTACATATCATTTAATGAGAGTCTATTTTGTATCAAGAATTTTATTGTTTTCTTTATACATTTTTTCTCACTCGATGGGAAGCTTGTAAAGACTAAGGAGCATGCCACTCTTTTTTGTATTCATTACACTTAGCACAGTGTCTAGGATTTAGTATCAATAAATGTTTACTGAATTAATCCATTTTACGACCTTTGAAATACTGCCATTCTGGCTGTGTACATCATTCTACAAAAAATAGCTTATGCATCTAATCACCAGGCTTCTTTGTAAAACTCCTTAGCTACATAATTAGTTTTCATTGTAACAGGTTATCACATGGAATATCTAAAAGAATGCATATTCATCAAGGGGAGAAAAAAATTAGTAAATCATATTTCCTGTATATCATAAGGAATTCCAGTATATTGGCTTCAAATGCAAAGTTGGAATTCAGAAAAAGATGTGTTCAAATTTCCATTCCATGACTTTGTGCTGTATCTTTATTATGTGAACATGTTTGTGAGTTATTTAACTGTCTGCCGATAAACTCACCTGTCAGGAAAAAAAGGACAATATGTTGCTTTATTAATGTGATCATTAAATGAAATATGTATATGAAAAAGACTACTAGCGAAGATGCAAGTAGTCAGTACTCAAATACAAGATCTATGCACCACCACCTGCCCAGAACAAAGCTGAGAGTATTCATGAGATCTAATAAAAAAAAATTATGCATGTTACTTTTCTTAAGAAATGTATAGTCTAGCTAGAGAACTAAAACTTGCTTGTCATAGAAATATGAGATAGGGCTTAATTATAAAACATATTGCCTGATTTAGACTGTGATATTATAGGAGTTCAGAGAAAGGAGAGAAAATTGTGAATTATAGAAATCCCTTTGTCTATGGGAGGTATTACGAAAGGATCATAAGAGTTGACTCACGCAGGATTTGGCAGGAAGAGGGAAACACAGTTTGGATCTACTAAAATATAATATCGAAACAAAAGAACTGATAATAATGCCCCTTCCTTTGTTTTTTCTTTCCCTGAATGTACTAGGGATATTGTGAAGTTAAGCACATTAGACCAACCACATTTGGGCAGTGCCTTAGTTATGCTGACTAAAGTTTTACCAATTGATGTAGGCAAATAACACTGCAACCAACTTCAAAAAGCGTTTACTAACTATAGTCTCAGAGAGTCATTTATTATCTTTTGATTTAGGGTCACTGATTTTCAACCATGTTCTGATAGACATCCTAGAGGAAACTAGAAACACTATTACTATAAAGGAAGATGAATAGATCACAATTATTTTCGTATTTTCTCAAATTGTGACTTATTGACCCAAAGGGAATTGAGGTTGATGATGCACAAAGATAATTCTGTTTGCCTGTTTATGATTCAACATTCAATAGGATATTTTAAATACTGAGAATTTTCTGCAGGTTTTTCTAAGAATAGTTATGAAATGCACTGTTGTACAAAAGAAAAACATACTGGGATAAAGGAGAGCAGTAATTCAACTTACAACTGATATCATGTGAATTACAATTTCTACTGATTTCCATTAAGTATAAATACTCTTGGGGATATTAACACCTAGATTTGGCTTGACAGAGTTTAGGATATTAACGTATATATTTCTCTTTGTATTTCACCATTCTTCTTTCCTCTACCAGTAGTTGGCTATCTACATACTTCCTTCCTTCAGGGGAGATATGGGAGTGGTAGGAAAAATGATATTCAAACAAGACACTCCTTCCTGGCGGTTGTGCCTAAAAGCCCAAACCCATTATGAAGAACATGCCTCCATGCACTGAGATGTTTAAGGATAAACACAGCCATGTAGGCAAGCAGAAGGCAGAATAATAAGTACTATGCCAAGACAGTGCCCATGAGACAGAGTCCAACCTTAGTTTGGAGCGCTGAGTGATGGACTTAAGGAGACCAAATCTTGGGCCCTGGAATTCCCAGCCTCACTGTGCCCCAAGAGTGGCACAGAAGCCACAGTTCCATGGACCTGAAGAACAATGTGACCTGAGGCAATAAAGGGACCTCTCCAAGGCTTCAAGACTCCAGGGCTCCAGAGCTCCAAGAATGCCTGAGGTTGAAGTCCCATAAGTCCAGAGGTATAAGAACTCAAAGTCAAAGATTGAATGAAGAAAGATTTTAAAATATAGATTTTCATGAACTGTGCTTCTAAGTGCTACACGTGGCATGCCTTCAGGGGTGGTCATTGTGCACCTTCCCAATGAAGAGATCTTTAATATCTTCTAAGCCTAACAACACTGAAGCCCTATCATTCCACCTGAAAAACTGAAAAATCGTGCCTCCCTGGAAACCTGCAGGGTTAACATCTCACTACCATTTAGAGAAATCAAAAGAGATATTTTTTCCATAGTTTATGTGATAGATTGAGTCTGATAGTAGGCAATATATTTCGACAGTTTCAAGGACAAACAGTGAACTATGAGATTAACGAGTCTGTAGTTTGATAATAACAAATGCCAATGTAGGGGAAAATGGGTATGAGGCAATTACAAACATTTCCTGAGAACCTCTACATGCCAGGTAATGTGCAATAGATTATTCCAGCAAATTAATCTCCACAACCATCCGAACCCCTCTGTCGGGAATGCTCTTCCTCTAGTTGCTGGCTTATCTTGCAGTAGCACGTCCCTCTTGTTTTTATACCAATGTCACCTTCCAGTGAGGCCTTCCCTTGCTACCTTATCTAAAATTTCAAACCCCCCCATTCTTCCTATTCCTCTTCTGTAATTAATTTTTCTCCTTAACACTTATCACTACCTCACATACTGTATATTTCATCCATCTTGTTTCCTAAATGTTTTATGCTTCTGGACGCAGGGATTTTGTCTCTTTTGTATACTCCTGTATCCTCAACCCTAGAGCCATGTCTGACACATGATAAAAGCTGCATAAGTATTTGTTAGAAAAATGGACTAATACCTGAATGACTCACTGAAGAAATGGCAGGTATTTATCCTCATTTTGCCAGATAGGAAATCAAGGCTAATACAGAGTCAGTAATTTACCCAAGGTCACACAGTGAACTGAAATTTGAGTATAGACTTAATCTGACTCCAATGTTTCTGCTCTTTTCACTAACACATTCTTTCATTTATTTAAAATAAAGTCATTTGAGCATGCACTTAAACACCATGACAGGGGCTAAAAAACAGGAGATAAACAGGTGACTAAGATACTATTTCCAATACTCAGCTTGCACTCTAGTGAAGGAAACAGGATAATAATGAAGAAATTTCAGTAAAGAGACAAGCATACTCTGGCTTGTTGAATGCTTATTGAAAGGAGTGAAGGAACTCTTCAGCTAGATTTGGGGGGCTACGGAAAGTTTCTTAGGATATGTGATTTTTAAGCAGAGACATGAAGAATGGATAAGAGAAAAGAACAGCAAAAATGTTAAAGAAAAAATTAAGAAGGTGAACAGCAGGTGCAAGGTCAAGTGATGGGGAAGTATAGCTAGTTCACTGACTAGTCCATGACAATGACCTCCATGAGTAGTTTAGTGGAGCTAAAGAGCAGAGTTTGGTTTTATAAGATAAAAAAATGTCCAGTAATTAGGCTATGAGAGAAGCAGAAGCCATGTCATAAGCATTTTTGCTAGAAGGAAACCATCTAGTAGGACAGAGACAAAGTATAAAAAGAAAAAAAGGAGATAGCAAACCCTTTGGTTTATTTATGCATTAGTAACTACTCCAACCTCCTACATTTTGAAAAGAGGAAGTTAACCCCCAAATACCTTGAACTATCCTCCCTTAATTCTTGATTTTCTGGCTTACAACTTAATTATCCTATTTCAGAGAGTGGATTCCTTGCCAATGTCTCTGTTGAGAAATCTTTCTACACAAGTTAATGATTTGCTGAGATGTATTAGTTATATATTGCTGCATAACAAAATTACTGTAAATTAGTGGCTTAAAACAACACATTTATTATCTCACAGGTGTTAAGAATCCAGAAGTGATTTACCTGAGTCCTTGGCTCAGGGGCTCCTAAGTTTGCAATCAAGCTGTTGGCTGTGGCTGCTGTTTCATCTGAATCTCCGCTGGGGAAGGATAGGCTAATTGGAGGTAGCCCTCAGCTCCTGGTCATGAGACAGTCTCCATATGGCAGCCTATAACATGGAAGCTTACTTTTTCAAAGCCAGTGAGGGAGAGAAGGTCTCCTTGCAGGATAAGCATTACAATTTTATGTACTGTAATCACATATGTGTAAATCCTACCACCTTTGCTGTATGTTTGTGCTTAGAAACAGGTCATAGGTCCAGCACACACTCAATGGGAGGAAAACACACAAGGCATGAATACCAGGAGATAGGGATTCTGGGGACCACCAAAAAGTTTGTCTCCCACATGAAGTTTCTCTGCTAAACTCCAACGTGTCATTTGCTAATCATTCCCCTTCACTGAAGTAAACACATGCATGACTCCATCTGTGTTGGTCAGCTCGGGCTGCCATAACAAACTGCCATAAACTGGGTGTCTTAAACAACATATATTTCTCACAGCTGTGGAAAACAGGAAGTCTTAAGATCAAGGCACTCGCACGTTGGCAGACCTGGCGTCTAGCGAGGACACTCTTCCTGCTTTGCAGATAGCTGTCTTCTCAATTTACCCTCACACAGTGGAAAGAACAGACAGGAAGCAAGCTCTCTCGTGTCTTTTCCTGTAAGAACTCAAATCGTCTTCACCAGGGCTCCACCTACATGACCTAATTACCTCAAAGGACCCACTTCGTAATATCATCACACTGGGGGGTTAGGATTTCAATACAACAATTTTGGGATATGGGGGAGACACAGCATGCAATCCATAACCCCTCACACCGTCTAGTTGCTGTTTAAAAAATTCAGTAGTAAATCTCTGGGCAAAACTTCACAATTCACAACGTGCCTTATCCCCACATACAGCTGAACCTGATATGTCTGAACTATCTCTAGAGAGGAAGTTAGTCCCATTTTACAGTTAATTAGAATCACCCATGCTCAGGGGATGCTGTAATTGCAACACCTGTTAATAAATGAGAACAGCCTTCATGATTTTTAAGGCTTCTCCATTTGAAGCTTTTCTTCCTTGATAGTTATAATTTCTTTAGGCGAAAAAGAGCTTGGCAGATCCGAAGACCAACTGTTCTATGTATCGATGTAAAAAAATACCAGGGAAAGGAGGTCAGAAGGGAGAGCAGAGAGCCAGATTTCCCCAATTTATGTGAAAACTTTAATCCACAAAGACCTCATAGGCAATTGTTTTGTAAAATGACATCCAAACAGTTGTAACTGCCAACAGCTATTTTATTCTTGACATCAATTTCTGAAAACATCACCTGTGAAAAGTTCAACATTTAGCATTTCCTATTGTTTTACTGTTTCTTTGAGTACAGATCTAGTTCATGTGAAAAGTGCCATTTGAGGAAGATAGCAAATACTAATGACCCCCAGATGAGATAAAAGGACGAGGGGGATCTAGGGAACTAGAGAGTGGACATTGGAGTCAGAAGACCTTTGCACCACTTTGGGCAAACTGTGATTCCCAGAAAGGCAATTAACCTCTCTGGGCCACTATTTCTGATGTGTAACATGAGAGAAATGGATGCTCCTATCTAGTCCTTTGATAGTTTAAGAGGAGAAATAAGGCAATAGTTAAAAGTAGAGTCTTTACTACATTCCCTTAGATATAATTCTTTATTACTGTCTTGGAGAGAAAAAAGAGAATAAAAGAAAGAAAAAGAAAGAATTGAGTGTTTCCAGAATTGAGCCTGATTATAAAGCTTGACACTGTGCAGTCATTTCTTCAATTTGATATAGTAATACATTCAGGAAGTAAGTTGCTCTAATTTTGCAAATCTCAAACTATTTGTATTGTCCACACGAACCACCTGGGTGTTTCCTTGAAAGGAGAGTACTGGTTTCCATTTCCAGATGTTCTCATTAGGAGGTCATGAGTGGGTCTCTGTGATCTGCATTTTTAGTTAATACAGTCTGATGCAGCTCTTCCCTACACCTCATTTGCAAAACCTTTACCTAAAATTACAAGAATTCCGATCATTACTATTGCCTCCTTGATTTCTTCCCCAGGCAAGATATGCTCCAAAAGAGCCCTTGTACAGACTGATCTCCTTTCTCCCAGCTCATTTAGATGACCTTGCAGACTTCACTTTAATGCCACTTTCTCCCACAAAGTCCCCTTTACGCATTTAATTAGGTCCCTCTTATGCATTTTATACCACTAGGCACTTCTCCTTCACAGCAATTACCATAATGATAGTTAATTAATATCTGTATAATTATCTATGCACTATCTCTCTCCTCAACAGGATATAAGATTCCTGAGGCTAGACTCTGTTATTGGTTCACTAAAGCCCCAAATGTGGCTTGAACATAGTAGGTGCATCATAAATATTTGTTGAAGGAAGGAAGAAAGGGAGAAAGGAAGGATATAGCATAACCAACACACAATTCATCTCTTCAGGAGTCTGAAAGGGAGAAGCCTAGGGGGAAAAATGGCCAAATTATTTAAACTAATATCCTGGGGCCAAGCCTATACTAATATAGCACAGAACAATCTGCAGAGAATGAAAACACCTTCACTGCCCTCTCAAAGTTTCAGCTGAAACCAGTTTTGCAAAGTGAATAAATTCCATCACAATTCTTCCATGTAATTTTCATATTGCAAGGATAAAAGTACATTCAGACAGCTTTAATTATTGTATTTTTGTTAATAATAATGGTTGCAGTTATTATTATTATTAATTATTATTATTATTATTTAGGAGTCACAAAACGCACCAAAAATGTTAGAGTATTAACACAAATTGAAATGGAAAACAAGGGATGCCTGACTACCTCAAGTCAGTAGAATGTGTGACTCTTAATCTTGGGGTATGAGTTGAAGCCCCATATGGGGCATGGAGCCTACTTAAAAAAAATAATAACTGGCAAACAAGCCCCAAAGAAAAATGGAGAAAGTATTCAGTACTGATCCAGATAAAATCTATTTCCAATGGCTGGGCATTTGAAGCTATGTACAATAGAAGTTTTCTCACCTGACAAGATTAGTACCAATAGTTGCTAAATTATTAGAAAAATGAGTTGAAGCCAAGAATCATAAAAAATGTGTATGTACCTCGGGGCGCCTGGGTGGCACAGCGGTTAAGCGTCTGCCTTCAGCTCAGGGCGTGATCCCGGCGTTATGGGATCGACCCACATCAGGCTCCTCTGCTATGAGCCTGCTTCTTCCTCTCCCACTCCCCCTGCTTGTGTTCCCTCTCTCGCTGGCTGTCTCTATCTCTGTCGAATAAATAAAAAATAAAAAAAAAATTTAAAAAAAAAATGTGTATGTACCTCAAATATTTTTTAGCCTAAAACAGAAAAAATATATATTCATATATAACCTGTTGATGTACAGCCAAGGCTTCTTCCTTAAATGAATTTGCTAGTAGAGATTTGTATAACATTTCTTTCTACAAAATCCCCACTATCATTATAGTATGTTTTGTAATTTTCAGCATGAGTCTCCTAAGGTGAAGTTAAAATTTTAAAATACTTATAAACAAATTCCAGTATAGACTTTTATGACTTGTTTTCTCAATCTTCCATGCTCACCTTTTCCATAACTATTTTGATAGCAATTTTATCTTTATGAAGTCAAACTCTTGGCTCAGTTTGCATAAAAACCATAGCTCTTTTTCTTACTATATTCATATTTAACCAGAGTAAGCACTATACCCATTACAATGGTACATGCAACACATGTGGAGACAGACTCAAGGGACTTTCAGTAAGCACACAACCCAACTGGTGAACCCAAAATTGTCTGGGATGACTTGAAGGCCCTGACTCCACTGGGAGTCATCAAATGTTCATTGATCTGGTGATGAATTAAATTGAAGCCAGCTTAAAAAGTCTCTATCTTGTGTAGTTTAAACTTCAGTGGTTTAAGTGGTTGCTAATATGTTAATAATGAGAATTTTCATAAATGCAAGATGGTTCTCTCATCTTTACCAACCCATGATGGTTTGAAGTAAAAGGCCACAGAATCTTCTCTATGTTGCATCATGGGCTTTTTGTTTAGATCAAAACCCAGGCACCTAGCATTTATCAATTCAAAAGTGACAGTATTGACAAAAGTAGAGGCACCCTGGAGAGATGGAGCCATTTTGGGTAGGTTGAGAGACAGAGCCATTTTTGGGTAGGAAGTAGTAAGGTTCTGAATTAGATACACATGGATTAATAGCTCTGCTATGCCACTAAGAAACTAAACACACACACCGACCATCTCCTGAATTTCTGTTGGACAGATGATATTCATACTACAGTAAACAAGAGCCAGTTGGCCGAAAGTAGCATGCATTCTATGGCACCTCGGGTAATTTTCTTAATTCTTTTAAGCCTCAATTGTTGTACCCATGAAATGATCGAAATGTGACAGAATTACTTTATAATGGCTAATTAAATGTTCCAAAAATTTACCTTTAATCCCATGAAATTCCTTTGTTTGAACCAAAAAACAAAAAAAAAATTGCTTTGCAAAATGCTAATACATTTTTGGCCCTTAAGCCAAACAGAGAAACAAACAAAAACTCTGCAGTCAGTAAAGTAAATCAAAATAATGCTGGCATTGGGATAATGAAAATGTTCTGAAACAGACCACAGCGATGGCTGCACAACAATGTAAATATACTAAATGCCCCTGAATTGTATACTTTGAAATGGTTAAAATGGTAAGCTTTAGGCTATATATATTCACAACATATACATGACATGAAGAGATGACAATGATATGGGGACAATATTTGCTGAGTTTCTATCATGAGTTTAAGTCTAAAATGATTACAACTGAGGTATCATTTGGAATGGAATCAGAGCTTAATGTCAAAGTTAAGTTTTAGAAAACTAACAGCGATTATATTTTTGGACATCTGGGTATGGGTAATCTCTAAGTGGCACTTCCTTCCCTTTATAATCACTAACTGACTGTGGACAATAAGCAAGTCATTTAACTACTCTGAGTTTCATACTCACTTTACGAGTACTTATTACAGCAGGGCTTTAAACTAGATGACCTTTAACCTACTTTCTAGCTTTTTTATATTCTCTTCTTTGTATGACAAATACTAAGAAAAAGAAAATTCTCCCTCTGCCACCCCTCAGGTCAATTTCTTGGCCTTGTCTGCATTGCTCTATGTTTTGGGGTCCTGATCCCCACAGATTACACCACCTAAGCTCTCTTACTTCATGTCTTCTAAGAGCACAGACTCTGGGAAGCTCTGGTAGGAGATGAGATGATCTGAGGAGAAAACAGAATACCTCTTGTCCATCCCACCCTACTCTGGCAGGTGCTCCTCCATATCTGCATCTCCCCTAGGGCAGCCTCTCCTCCTCGGTTCTAGCTAGCACCAGCTTTCAGTGACGTCCTTTTTCCCCTGGTCCCTTCAACCTTAATGGTGGCAATAGTTTACTGCTGGAGCTTGTCACTGAGTACCTCACTGTCCCGTGTTTGTTTGTTTAACTCTGCCCACACCTCTCCTACATTAAATTCTCTTCATTTGCCCCAAGTGTTTCTTGATAGAAGGCTGACAAAGAGCATAAATATATTAAAATGCACATTCATGGAATAATTTGGAAGTCATTAACAATAAATATATGGTGTGTTGTCCTTCCAATAACAGAAAATTATTTTACCTTGCTGACACTGCCATTCATTGTTCTGACCATACGCACAAAGGCAAGGGGCAGATATCAATGACCCTTTGGTCATTCCAAACTAGGCAACCACTTCCATATTTAATACAATACTTAGAGCCTTTCATTCTGGCTTAACCTGGGAGCCTGTATTTATGGTCAGTTAGCAGTTTCAGCCATCTTTTCTCTTAAGAGTAAATACAAAAGTAACAACAATAATATGTAACTAAACCCAAAATATATGATCTTATAATCCATAGACTTGGGTGCTGGTAGGAAATTATTCTGCCTCATGCTGTGAAGTGTGTCCGTTAGAATGGTTATCACCAAGCACTGCTGATACACACCACTACTTAAAACCAAAACAAAGTTGACACACAGTAAGAGTTAAATTGAGTTACTCTGAAATTACCTGTAATTATTTTAAAAATTATCTGTAATAATTTAAAAATTATCTGTAAATATTTTAAAGAGATTAAAGTTCTGGAGCACCTGGGTGGCATAGTTGGTTAAGCATCCAACCCTTGGTTTTGTCTCAGATCCTGTACCCGCATCGGGCTCCGAGCTCAGTACAGAGTCTGCTTGAGATTCTCTCTACCTCTCCCACTAAGGCACACTCTTTCACTCTCTCTCTCTAAAATAAATCAATAAATCTAAAAAAATAAAGAGATTAAAGTTCTCATTTTCCCCCCAAAATGGCTATCAATTATTTAAAAGATGAGATAATGTAATGTAACAGTTACCTATGGCTGCCATAAGAAATTACTACAACCCAGGTGGTTTAAATCAATGGAAGCT
The DNA here is from genome assembly GCF_002007445.2 of Ailuropoda melanoleuca. Taxonomy (NCBI): domain Eukaryota; kingdom Metazoa; phylum Chordata; class Mammalia; order Carnivora; family Ursidae; genus Ailuropoda; species Ailuropoda melanoleuca. The sequence continues at coordinate 67,506,695 of NC_048233.1, read as the reverse complement.
TATTCTCCAACAGATGGAGGGACAGAAGTCCAAAAAAATGTGATATCACGGTTGATTCCTTCTGGAGCTTCTGAGGGAGAGGAACTGTTCTGTGCCTCTCTCCTATCCTGGTGGCTGCCAGCAATCCCTGTTGTTCCTCAGCTTGTAGACACAGAAGCCCAGGCCCCAGCTCTAATCCACATGGCTCTCCCCCATTTGTGGCTCAGTGTTTCGGTTCTCACTCGCTTTCTTCATAAAGACACCAGCAATTCCATTTGGGGTAACCCTAAAGCCAGGATGATCTGATCTCAAGATCCTTAATTCATCTACAAAGACCCTGTTTTCAAATAAGGTTACATTCACAGGTAACAAGGGTTAGGACTTGGACATACCATTTTGGAGGGACACTGTCCAACCTACTACATACATTTATGTTGTATGTGGTTGTATGTTGTAGCTTCTTTAGGACTCATACTGTTATAAAGAATTGAGCCTATGAAATAATAACTGGGTTTGATTATGCTTGGAGATTATTTTCTGTGAATTCTAAAAGCTTTCTCTTGGTGGAACAGATTTTTGCCTCAATGCATGAACATCTGCTTGCTTCTCATAAAATAATTTGTACTCTTACAAATGGAAAATAAGCATGAACTCAAACAGGTGGGCCTTTGTGCAGGAAAAGATTCAGAACTCCCTAAATTTCTCTTTAAGACCCTAGTGATATTGAAGAATATTACACTCTGTTGTTAGATTGACATATTGTCTTACAACAACACCGCGTGTGCCAGTTACGGGTTTTAAGGTCGTTCATTCTTATATTTTTTCTTTCCTTCATGTTTCCAAGTTATCAATCTTCTGGATTCAAGAGCCATCTATTTCTATTAGAGCACAACTCCATTTTTCTTGACCTCGTAGTTGTATCTACAATTCTCTGATCTGTATCTCAGTAAATGAGTTCATCTATGACTATCCCTAACACCTTTCTATTTCTTATGTCTCTCAGTGACATTAATTTTTTTTAAATGGATATTCCCTCTTAACTCTTCCTCTGTGAAGGCAAAAGGTGATGGATATTGAGATTGACAAATATTTATGTGTATTAGAAGCACACAGTTCATACTTAAGTGAAAAAAAATGGTTGAATGAAGAAATTAAATGAATATGAGAAAACAAAATAAAATTTAATGTAATGAGTTATTTATTGTGTGCCTGGCATAGGAGGTATTTGTGGAAAATGCAATGTATTATCTGTGGAAAATAAAATACACACTGATCGAAGAGTCAGAAGAGCTAAGATTTCATATTAATTCATCATTAGTTATCAGCGTGATCTTGAGCAAATCACTTTACCTCAATGGATCACAAGTTTTCTTAACTGTAAAATGATGGGTTTATACCAGGTCATTTTAGAGTCCCTTTCAGGTTTTAACCGTATATGGTCAGATATTAACATCTATGTTAGAACACACAGAAAATATTCATCTGAGACTTCCGCCTCAATCTGGAAATCTCCTGTAATCTACATTCGTGGGCATGGATTTTTTTAAGACCAGCTTCTTTTTTTTTTTTTAAAGATTTTTTATTTATTCGACAGAGATAGAGACAGCCAGCGAGAGAGGGAACACAAACAGGGGGAGTGGGAGAGAAAGAAGCAGGCTCATAGCAGAGGAGCCTGACGTGGGGCTCGATCCCATAACGCCGGGATCACGCCCTGAGCCGAAGGCAGACGCTTTAACCGCTGAGCCACCCAGGCGCCCCTCATAGTATTATTCTATCCTCATTGATATTTCAACTCACCTGAGCCTAGTTTATCCCTTCAAAACATTATATTCCTGGAGGGACTGGATTTGACTCTATTGTCATCAAGGTATAAATGCAGGCGCCTCTGGAATGTATTGAGCAAAATACCTGGCAATGGAGAAGAGCTATTTCAACTACTCTTATATTGTTCCACATTATGAACATCAGATGCCCTTCATATACACAAGATGATGCTCAATGTGTTCATGCATATTTGTACAAATTCTCCCCACTTAATTGAGCTGTAATTTACATATAAAGTAAAAATTTTGTTTGTTTTAGAATTTGCTATAATTCCTCATTACACATTTGAATAGATCCAAAAAACCATCTTTTAGATTTGCTTATAATAGGCAATTCAGGATTAACTGATGGCATTGGAAGTAATCAAGAATAGAAACAGAAAATTACAAACATGCTACCCTTCAACACTAAAGCCACAACTCTCCCTCCTTATCTTCCTTCAATGGCTGTCTGGTGCCAGGTCATTTTTTAGCAGTTAGAAATGTGCTTGGGGGATGTCATTGATTTATTGGCTTTAAATAATAAGCACTTAGCATTTAGGTAATTAAATTAACATTTCTTTAACAAAACATATTTGTGTGCAGTGCTCTCCTAGGTTTTATAAGGTATATAGACATGGCATATTCTTGACCTCCCAGAATTTATAATATAGTCTAATGAAAGATTAACTACATGGAGGCAATAATCATATGAATGTTATATAAAAAAGAATAACAAAGCTTTGAGCTCCTTAAAGAAAGAGGAGATAGGATATTGAGAAGATATTCAGAAAAAAACAATATGAGAAAGGTGACAGATGTTCTGGGCCTTGAAGAATGAGTAGATTTAATAAGATAGCAATGAGCAGAGGTCCAACCTTGATGTGACTGAGGTATGATAGATGGAACGTGTATTGAAAAATAAAACTAAAAAGAGACTGGGATGAACAGATGGCCTTGAATGACATGCTAAGCATGAGAAAATTATTTCTGGCCCATTTTGGAAATTAAGTTGAAATGGAGGCCAGAAGACTAATGGTTCATAGTATTGGAAATAGAAAAGAGAGAATAAATTCAAGAAGAAAATACTATGGAAGTAAAATCAGCAAGAACTAAAATTTGCAGTTGTACACCTTGACATACACATTTGCATAATACTTTGTACTCTATTATTACTTCAAATAATGTTTTTCATCACTAAGTGCTTAATAAGCACTCATTAGGATTAATAAGTCAGACAAAAATGATATGCAAATCACAAGATTTCAGGTGCACTGCATAAATATAATTTTCCCTGCTGTGTAAGTGTTCTTGATACTTTCTGCATCCTTTGTATTTAGAAGAAGCTTGTAATTTCTTGTCATTGTTATTTAGCTTATCTGTCATCTGATAGTTTTCTAAGATGACCATCTGTCATTTCTCAAGGCATCTGTGTCTGAAAGATCAGGAATTGGGGGAGCCTTAGTAGTGACACACCTTTTTATTTTTTCCATTGTAACTTATGTTCTACAGCTTGGGTCATCATTTAGGATATCAATAGTATCACTATAGCTATACTTCCTTATTTTCTCTTGACAGTGGTCTTGGGGATGATAAACGGTCCCACCTTGGTGTGGAAGGAGAGTATTTATTTTGAAGCTATATGTAAGTTTATGAAGTCATCACGGAGTGGCTACAACAACTGAAATAGGAAACAAGGGTTACTACCTCAACAAATTTGAGACCAATACTTCTAAAATTTCTTCCTCGGACTCCATATTATTCTTTCGTAATCCTTTTTTGTTGCTGGTTAGCCTAGTTTTAACACCGGGAATTTCTTGCTGTTGATATACTCAAAACAACTCACATAGAATCATTATTCTCAGACATAAGACTTACCCTTTTTCCCTTTTACCCTTTTCAAGGTTTTGTTTGATAGAACACCCACTCAAAAAAAAAGGTACCAAAACTGGAACAGCTTATTAATACCATAACAATGGCCTATTAAGTTTAAAAATGTATGTTCTGGTAAAAATCCACTTACAAAACACAAATTAGGGTTATATCTAAAGTAGGATCTCTTATTTCCTTGCTCTGAAACTGAAAACAATCTACAGTTCAAGACTGACCTGACTTAACCATTTAGTTATAGGCAGAGGAGCCATAGACAGTCATAGTCCTCTGTGGGGAAGTCCTGTCTGTCCCCTTAATAAAAAGAAACAGAAGTTTAGGAGATTTCAGAAGGGAGAGAACAGAACTGCTGTGCCAGAGAGCACAGACCAAAGAGATAGAAGTTGGGTTCCTGCTCTAAGAAAACCATAAACCTACATCTCAGTAAAATAACATCCTATACTTGTCATGCTCAAAACAACAAGATTGGTTACATCCCCAGGGAGTAAGGATAGTGTGAAGAGGCAACAGCTCCCTCTACAGACACTTACACCATATGAAGAGAAAGTGAAAGTCTCATCTTTTCTCAGTTATTTTTTTTAATCAACATATAATGTATTATTTGTTTCAGGGATGCAGGTCTGTGATTCATCAGTCTTATATAATACCCGGTGCTCATTACAACACATACCCTCCCCAATGTCCATCATCCATTTACCCCATCCCCGCACCCCACCTCCCCTCCAGCAACCCTCAGTTTATTTCCTAAGATTAAGAGTCTCTTATGGTTTGTCTTCCTCTCTGGTTTCATCTTGTTTCATTTTTTCCTCTCATTTTTTTCAGTTAAAACATGATGAATATGTGTCCATTCTTATACAACTAAATAACAGTTGACAAATTAAAATTTATGTTTAATTAAATAAAAGGAGGTACACTCCATTGGTAATATATTTGGACACATGCTGTTGGAAAATAATTTTGCATAAATCCCTCATGTTTCTACATGTCTAGGTATTAACAGCTAACTTGTTTCACGCTATCTTTTCAAAAATGATTGCATAAGCAGATCACTTTGGAAAGATAGAGACAGTTATCTCCTCTGGAGCAGATTAACTTAAATTCTAGATAAGTAAAGACAGAAATGTCTGTCACAGATGGGCAGTGCTGCTTGGTGTCAAGGAGAGTTCTTTTCAAACCAGTATCACTTCTTTACAACACCTGTGCTCTCTCTTATGTTTTTCTTCACAAAGTTTTTAGGTATCAACTCAGACCTATTCCTCTCAAAAGTTAAGTGTAGTATTCCTCCCTGTTAGGAAGATGAAAGTAATATAATCATGCTTTGTAAACAGGTGTGGGTTTCTTTTGTGACCACTGAAAACTAAGAAATATAAATTATTTCCTAACTACAAGCTCTGTGAAGGTAGTGAAAGTTTTCCTTCTCACTGCCATATACCTAGAATAATGCAATGCCTGGTTCATTTTATATAACTATATTTGTATATCTATAAATACATATATCCATCGATCTGATGAATGTTTACAACAGTACAACAGATTTTTTAAAAAATACTGATTACCTAACCCTTGAGATATGATAGAAATATTAATAAGAATTAACATTACAGAACTTTCACTGTAATATTCATGCACTTCATATTTCTTATGTATATAGTGGTTTGGAGCATATTTCTAAACCCCTGGGGGGGATAAAACTGTGCTTATTAAGTGTCTATATCAGTTCAAATGAAATGGGAGATTTATTTTTATTTGCATGTCACTTTAATATATTCATTTAATGTGGTTTCATCCCATACGCATACCCAGGGAGACACTGTAAATATAAGAAACTATGTGGTATTAAGTCCCTTTAATGAAGTAAATAAATAGAAAATTAAGCATTGGTAAATAAATAGCTACAATTTGACAAGGGACATAAATTGCAATACCCAGGTTCAGGAAGAACAGGTTTGACCAAGTTTAAGTGTCACAAAATAGTGAGGCCATTGCCTTGCAAAATCCCCTATGAGAAATCCAAGTGCTGCAATTATGTCTGAACTCTAAATTACTCAAGAAATATTTAGAGGCTCTGCCATACTAAGTGTAATGGGATAATACTCTCATTAAGTTCTAGTCAATTACCAAGAGTAAGTCAGATCATTTTAGAAACCCAAACTAGTTGGTTGGATAATTCATTTCCAAGAGCCCACTGTGGCATAATCCTGCTGCAGCCATCTGTATCCTAAAGTAAGTTGATTCCCAGGTTTATTACTGAAACACCATGGCAGTGTCAGTAAATTTGCCAGAGTGATTTCCCCATGGTCACACATTTATGTAGCCAAACAAATGGCTGTACTTACGGTAGGTAGCAGATGTTGTCGGTTGAAGGATACAACATCACAACAGCATCTGGAGCATCTTTTCTCTGGTTGCAACCGAGAGGGAGTCAGAATGTGAAAAGAGTGGAGTGATTTAACTTAAGGACCAGTCTTTTGTTCCTTAAAGTCTCTTGCGATTTCCATTATATCTTGTCCCCAGATTTCCCCTGAATACTGTTAAGTCCCGGTTGCTATCCACTTGAGGTGGTGCTTAGTAGCACCAAATAATTTAAACATATAGAAGAGTAGGGTTCTGCAAAGGGCTCCCCTCACTCTGACTACTGACACAAGTCAAAGGTAGCCTTCATGCCTCACTACTCTTCCCACTCCGCAGAGTACAAAGCACCTTCACATGTCACATGTATCTCTCTAGACAATAGCTTTCTGAGTTCGCTGAAAGCTCTCAGTTATACTAATGGCATGAGCTTCTTACTCACCTGTTGATTCCTTTATTCAACATCGCCATCTCCAGCTTGTCGTATTTTTGCTTCAAAAAAAAAAAAAAGAAAGAAATGAAGAAGATGTTATACATTGTCCTGAAAAAACTCTCTTTTTGTTTGAATACTGAGGATATGAAGTTGANTTCTGCAAAGGGCTCCCCTCACTCTGACTACTGACACAAGTCAAAGGTAGCCTTCATGCCTCACTACTCTTCGCAGTCCGCAGAGTACAAAGCACCTTCACATGTCACATGTATCTCTCTAGACAATAGCTTTCTGAGTTCACTGAAAGCTCTCAGTTATACTAATGGCATGAGCTTCTTACTCACCTGTTGATTCCTTTATTCACCATCGCCATCTCCAGCTTGTCGTATTTTTGCTTCAAAAAAAAAAAAAAAAAGAAAGAAATGAAGAAGATGTTATACATTGTCCTGAAAAAACTCTCTTTTTGTTTGAATACTGAGGATATGAAGTTGAGAAAGCTTATCTTGCAACTAGGCTGCAGATACAATTCTGTCCAAGCAAATATATGCAGAAATACACTAAAGTAGTCCTATTTCTGCCTCTTTCATTTTCCCGGAATCTCAGACATAGTCACGCCACAGCAGACATTTTGTGACCATGAGGGAAAGGGAAAGAGAAATCCAGAGTCCTAGGCCAGTAGCAACAGATAATCTGCCTTCAGATTTCTTGTTCTTCAAAGAAAAATTCCCTATTTTCAAGGGAATGTAAATTTATCTGTTATTTGTACTTAAAGCACTGTGAAACNAAACAAAATTCTTCTTAGACAAGGAAACTTGCAAAGTTGGTGGCAAGCTCTGACTTTTCAAAAAAATAGTTACACTTTTAGTCTCTTTTCATGAGGTCTGTATGGGAAAATGAGGGCCCTTTATATTATAAATGGGAGGAAATTATGTTTATTTGATGCACCCCTATGCCACAGCAAGAATGTCACTCCTACCTAAGTGACACTCACAAGGGCAGCTTGTGAACAACTTATCCTTTACACTCACCACTAATATCACATCAGTATGGCTGTGATAAATGATTCTAACAGCTTAATGTAGTAATACCATTATATATCAAATTAGCATGAACAACTTTTCTATGTTCCTTGGGGGAGAAAAGGCCTCTGCTTATATGAAGTATGTAGAAAGAACCTATTTCTGTTAGTCAATGTATTTTTTTTCTATTTATATTTTTGTTGTGGTGGTTCATTTCATATACTCTGCTTAAATCCACACACAAATTCTTAGAAAATTTCTTTCCAAAAAGAGGCCTACTTTGATTTTCCCTACTATCCCCCTCAATCTTAAATGCTTTACTGCCTGTGCTCTTGTGTCCCCAGACTTCTGATAGTTTCTTGTGATTCCCGTTCTTCCTTGTCTGCTTCCTGCGCAGGACCCCTCTTCCTTTGGAATACTCTTCAGAACGTCACCCCTGACTATCTTTTCTTATCACGTGGCGTGTTCTTCTGGAATTATCGTGTTCAGTTCTATGGCTCTAATTACATAATGGTAACCACTAAGTTCAAGTCTGCAGGCTAGAGCTCTCTCATGAGATCAATAGGTACAACAGTAAGCTGGTCCACCTGCTTTCTGTAGGAGGAAAGACATAATTTGTAGCATTTGCTGATTTCTGTGGAATAAATACTCCCTCTATAGCCAATTTCAAACTACCAATAGTTTCATAACTAGCTCACAAAGTTTCTGAATATCAGCAATTGGCTTCTTGCGAGCTGGTATTAATTGGTTCCAGTGCACCAGAGAGACTACTAGGCATCATCCTTTGACTGTTGTAAAATTTCAAGATCAATATTCTCCAAACTAACTCCTATTATCTTCTTCCCCCCCGTTTTCTCCTTCTCAGGGATTGATACTACCACTCACTTATTTGCTTCACTCAGACCCATGGAGCTCAACCTCGGTTTGTTCTCCAGCATCATCCTCCACACCTGATCAGTAACCAAATCTGCTATTACTTAGTTGTCTTTAATGTCTTTCAAAATACCCCAGTGACACCAGCTAAATCTGAGTAATCCTTATCTGTCACCTAGACGCTCACAATACTGTTCTTATTGGTGTCTCTACTTCTGGCCCAATCGATTCTGCTCAATTAATTATGCATGCAATGACGAGAAGGATCTTTCTATAATTCAGACCTGATTCATGTCATATTCTTAGGTCTAGCTCTTCATTGGTCATTCATGGAGACCTTTATTGATCTTGTGATGCAACTTGGATACAGTTTCAAATCCTTCAGGATACATATAAGGTCCTCATGGGCTGATACCTACTAATCTATCCAGCAGCATTTCTTATCCCACAGATTACTACTAAGAGCATATAATCAGATGAAATTAATTGTGCCCCTTCTTTTGATTCTATGCCCTTGTGCATGTTCTTTTCTCTTACAAAATTAATATATTTTTTTAGTTTTTTAAAGACACATTTATTTATATGAAAGAAAGAGAGCCAGAGAGAGAGAGAGAGAGAGTGTGTGTGTGTGTGTGCAAGCCGGGGGAAGGGCAGAGGGAGAGGAAGAGAGGGAGACTCCCCATTGAGCAGAGAATCTGACATGGGGCTCTATCCAATGACCCTGACACCACGACCTCAGCTGAAATTAAGAGTCAGATGCTTAACTGACTGAGCCACCCAGGTGCCCCCAAAAAGTAGTATTTTTGATTTAAAAAAAGCATATATTTTAAGTATTTAACACAATATATACCAGGCCTTATTTTAATTTCCTTATTAATAGTCTTGTTTAATCCTTACAACCACCACTCTAGTAGTTAGATTTTTTTTTTTGTTGTTGTTTTTTTAATTTAGGGACAGAGAGGTTAACCAACTTTTCTAAGATTGTGCAGCTAATAAGTGTGGGTACTATACTCTATTGTTTCTCGATGTCCCACCCCCTCCAACTCCTATCAAACTTACAAATTCTGCTTATGTTTCCTGCCCTTCAGGAAGCTTTTAAAAGTGGAAGTATTTATATATATTCCAATAGCACACCAAATTAATCCTTAACCTGGGCATACTTCTGTGGAATTACCTACTTACTTGTCCCTGACCCCCAGAAAATTGTCATCCTTCCAGAAGCAGGGCTATCTTGCTCACCAGTATATCTGAAGCACTTATGTACTCAGTACACAACAAATATAAATTCACATTTGTTGAATGAAAAGTGAGAAAATGCCACTTGAGACCAGTAAGATTCAGCAATTTATAAACTCATATTACCTACTGAGTTTGAAATGGGAACCAAATAACAGATACAGTAGAAACTCACCAAAGCTATCTCTCACTGCTTTTGACTGACACATTTAATATGGGATTATAATCCAAGAAATGAACTGAAGGAAAATATAAATTGCAGAATTATAGATTATAGATTATTAAAGAAATTCACAGATCTTTCTGTCCATTCTTCTGGCTGTAGAGATAAGGAAACTAAAGTTAACATAAATAATGAGATCTGCCCAATCCTTTTATTTATTGAAACTTTGCATGAGATTAAACTAGAAAACTCAAGAGGTGCTTTTGTTCTTGAAGAGAATAAAGATGTGAATAACGACTGAGAAATAGGGGGTGAAAAATTGGATCTGGACATTTTAACACATTTAAATCATCAGTTATTTGATATAATTGCTACTATGTTATACACATCAACTATACACATAATAATTGATCCAAAACTGCATTGCGTGGGATGTAAAAGGAAAGATTAATTAAATTTATCTTGGGTTCTTTTTTCTTTTTACATTTATGTTAACAGAAATACACTGTAATTATATCTTAGTAAGGTGAACTTCATTCCCCAGTACTTCCACCATCTCCGTAAATCCAGGATGGCACCACTATCCCCAAAGGGGTATCTGTTTTTTGTTTTTTTTTTTAAGATTTTATTTATTTATTTCATGGAGAGAGAGACAGCCAGTGAGAGAAGGAACACAAGCATGGGGAGTTCGAAAGGAAGAAGAAGGCTCCTAGTGGAGGAGCCTGATGCAGGGCCGGATCCCAGTACTCTGGGATCACACCCTGAGCCAAAGGCAGACACTTAAGGACTGAGACACCCAGGCGCCCCTCTCCAAAGGGTTTTTATAACAATCATACTTCTGTAAAACTTTTAGCTGTGCCTATCATTTAGCAGATACACAAAATAACAAAAATTTGATGGATAACAATACTGCTAACTTTGAATCCTTTTTCTACTTTTGTCTTAACAATGAAGCATTTTTGTGTTTTGTTGTTGTTTTGTTTTTGTTACTTTTAACTCTACTTACAGCTTTACCTCCCATACCTCCACATCCACCTTCTCTGAAATCACTATTCACAATTGGTAGTGTGATATGAACAACACAGCTGTCCCAAACAAATATTGCTAGAAAGGTCTGGCCTGAGAAATTAGGCTTCAAGCTCTTAGGCTGCACTGTGAATTTAGAATTTGCTAAAAGAATCTTTCACTTTGTACTTCAGTATGAACATTTATGATCATTTTTTTCAAAAAAAAAAAAAGGACTTAATGTTGCCTCAAAAATTAAACAGAGAATTTGAAAACATTTTTTTTTCAAAAGCCAATGTGGCTTTTGAAATGCTATTGATCCCATTTAGGGACAATTTTCTTTCTTTCACTTGCTGCCTTCTTTTTACACGAAATGCTAGAAACAGCAGGGTCTCTCCATTCAAGATTTCATTTGTGCTTTGTTTATGGTGCTGGCCATCCTTCATTTGCTTTGACATTATGATCATCTTCCTAGTCACAAGTTATCCTGGACATCCTGTGAAGAATAAAAAGAGAGGGGGGGGCACCTGGGTAGCGCCTTAGTTAAGCGTCTGCCTTTGGCTCAGGGCCTGATCCCGGAACGCCGGGATCCAGTCCCACAGTGGGCTCCTCCGCTGGGAGCCTGCTTCTTCCTCTCCCACTCCCCTGCTGTGTTCCCTCTCTCTGGCTGTCTCAATCTCTATCAAATAAATAAATAAAATCTTAAAAAAAGAGAGAGAGAGTGAGAGAGCTTTAATGTACTGGGAGATGCCACTTAGGCTTATATTCACGAACTATCACATCAGGATGATGCAGAACCCAGAGACAGGGGAGAGAAAGAAAAGACACCTTTCCAGCCCCATCTCAAGATTAGTGTGATTTCTATGTAATTGCAGTGGGTGAATCAGATTTGCTATCCTGCAGGTCAGACAGTGAAGAATATGTCCTATTCTCTCCAATGAGCTGCTAAGGCCTTCCATCTTCCTGACAGCAAAATGAAAAAAAAAAAAAAAAAAAAAAGTCCAAAGCAATAGTTGATAGTGTGCGATAATGAATATTTGTCTTTCCTTCACGGAAATAAATACCTCTACCACTTGTGTGAGATGCCTCAAATTAATGTCTTCCTTACTCTTACTCTTGAATGTTAGCATTGATATAAAAATGACCATATACTATGTCCAGATAAGCCCCTAAGAAAATGTCTCAGAGTGGAAATAACACTCAATCAAGTGAGGTGGTATGATACTGTATAAAGAGCTTGTCTGAGAAGTGGACATCTGAGCAGGAACTTGAGAATATGAGCCATCAGTATATCTGTAGAAAGAATGTTCCAAGCAGAATTCCAAAGCCTCGAGGCAGGGACTTATTTAACTAGAGTTCATTGGGAATATTTCAGGAATGGTAAAAAGGTCGATTTGTCTGCAGCGCAGTGAGCAAGGAAAAGAACAACAGGTAATAGACTGAAGCCGTCAATCAGGGGGCCAGATCACATAGGATTGTGTAGGCTACGGGAAGGAGCTAAATTTTATTCAAAACAGAATGAAGGCAAGAACTAGAGCAGAATGACATTATTTGGTTAGTCATTTTAGAAAATCACTTGATAAGCAACACACTACCACACCAAAAGCAACAAAATGACAAACAACAACAAAGATGATAAAAAAATACTAGTATTAGTATAGCAATACTTACTATAATTATAATCATTTATTGAAAACACTGAAATTTAGAGGCCCAAGCAGAGGGAAAAGTGTTTTGTTTTGTTTGTTTTTCTTTTGCCAAAACCTTTACCTGCTCTGCTTTTTTCCCTAACCCTAATGTCAGACATAACCCACTATCTTTTTTCAGGCACTCTTAAATAACTCAGTCCTCCACTGAATTTCGGTGCCAAGAAGAATATCATTTTGGTAATTAAAATGCCCAGTCAAGTGTAGAAATCCAATTTCAGAAATGCACTTAACACTAACTGACTCTATACCTACTATACCTCCATTATTTACCTTTTTTTTTTTAATGCTGTTCATCCTCTTTCTCTCCCATTAAAACAGCTGCTCTATGAGGTCAGGGATTTTGTCTGTTGTGCTCACTGCTATATACCTGTCACCTTTAACAGCCAGACACACAGTAGTTATTTAAAAACAGGTTTAAAGAAGCGGCACAGCTTGAACCGTGTTCTGCGTCACTCTAATGTGATGAGGAGTAGGGGCCCCAAGCAGAGATGGAAAAGTGGGATCCCAACCAGGCAAAAGAAAACAAGCAAGTAAAAGTAGAGGCAGTGGTGTTTTCCAAACACTACCCAGTGTCTCAGTACAGTGAGCCCTGAGAATGGACCATCAAGCCAGACGAGAGAAGTCACTTGAAAACAGTCGATTCAGTTAAGCGGAAGGACCACTAAAGTCCATCTAAGTAGAAAACAGTTGGAACTTCCACTGTAGACAACTGTTTCAAGGAGATTTGCTACAAAGGCTGCAGAAAATGGGAAAGGAAGTGATGGCCAGAACGTAATATGGGCTTAAGAAAGGTACATATAGTGAGAATGGAAAAGGTCACACTAGAGTAACAATCTTGAGGTTTTCACAGCTGAAATACAACCAATATTTATTCCTATATATCATACTTATACATATTTATTGCATGTATAATTGTGTAAATAATGATATATGTTATATAGCATATTATATAACATAAATATAAATACTCATGTATTTATATTATATAATAGATCATACACTTATTTATTTATCATCAGGGGCTCTGGTTATAAAGCCACACAGAGACCCAGGCTGACAGATTTCTTTTGTTTTCCACTCCCTGCTACAGACTGTTTGGCAAGGCAGTAGGGAAATAAAGGAATAAGATAATAGCACAAATGTTTTTAACCTGCACATCAGGTGAATGCATATGGCTAATCTTAAACTAACCACAATCATCTTCTGGAAGAGTAGGTGACAGTATCAGAAGGACATTCTTTGGACACTATGCAGGAAAAGGTGAAAAATACAGATCAGAAGTTTGAAGTGGTGTCAAAATGGGGGATACAGATTGGTGAGTGTTGTAATAACTGAGAGAATTTAAGCCATAAGTATGAGTGTTTTCACCAAAGGAGAGAATACAAATGAGAAAAATTGAGGTCAACCTTCTGGGATAACAAATTCTTTTAAGAAACACAAGGAAAAGAGAATGTAGCAAAAGTAACAGAGGCAGTAAGTGGTTAAGGGAAGAAGGTAAGAATCAGAAGTGGATTTGAAAAGACAACAGGTTAAAAAATTTTAGTAGTCAAAACAGCAGACAACACAAAAAGGTGAGGCCACTAGACCTGTCATTCTACAGAAGGCCTGGAAAGAGCAGTTTTGGTGTTTTTTCCTTGGTGAGGACAGTGCAGACTTCAAGAGGCCCACAGAGGGGTAGGGACCTTAGAAGCCAAGCCAGTCAGAGTAAAGTATTTTCTTAAGATTTCAGAAGTGAATGAATGCAAAAATGTGGCAGGCATCAAAGAATGGTTTAAATAATATTATTATATTATTTTATGGAAGATAAAGAAGCCTACTGGGAAAGGAAAAATGAAAATGAAGGGGAAACCCCTATCTCCTATATCAGGAGAAGATATTCCCACTTTGAAAAAGCAAAGATTAACATCCTTTCAACATGTTTTGAAAGCAACTGGTTTGGGTATGATAGTTTTGTTTTTGTTTTGTTTTGCTTTAAATGTGCTTGATGTTTTGGGGCCTGTTTATATGTCACTTATATATATTCCGTATCTTTTTTTATAATAGTCTCACCATGTATTCAATACAGGTAAGATGATCTTCATTAGAAAGTAGGTAAACAATTGCATCTTTCATTGTATATTCACATTATTTTCCTTCTAAGCAGTCATTACAGTGCTAGAAATTTCTCTCTGGATTCATTTATCACAGGTAGATCTTGAAAAAATATTCAATTTGCACTTTCTTCTCTTTTTAATCCTTTTCTACATAAACCACTGAAATATGTATTTCATCATATTTTATTGTCTGGAATAGCTGAACAAGAAAATAAACAATTTATGCTCCTGTACCTCAAGGGGAAATTGATCACTTCAGCACAATTTCCTCTGAGGTAAAACCCAGAATGTTTTCCTTTTTCTTTATAGACATACTCATTATTTTATTTTTTTGCAAAGCAGACACACTTAATATAGTGATTAAAACACTACAGTGCAAGTCAGTTCAGTTTTAGCCTTGGCTGTGCTGAATATTGGCTCTAGCTCTGGTTTACAAAACACCCATAACTATCCCTCATCAGCTATAAACTGTGTTTTCTTAGGTCATTAACATGAAGCTAACACCAGTTGTTTATTTCATCCTATATAAATGTTTAGAGGATGGATGTGAATGTGACTCTGTTCTTTTCAGAAAATATATTTGGTACTGACATTCTACAAATGTCATTAGCTGGCATTTATTTTCTCTGGAAAAAAAAGAAAAAAAATTGCAATTTTCCAGGTACTACCAAGAAACATGCCATTGTGTAATCTTTATAATATGTATATATATATTTTTAGAATTCTCATACTGTCAATTATAATAGGCAGCTAGACAGTGAAATTCCTAAAAACATATAGTAGCAATGATAATCTGAGAAAGGTGGAGTAGTTAAATGTGATACCAAAAACCGAACTACCTGAATCGAAAATGACTTTACCACTTAAGAGCTATGTAACAATGGAAAAAATTTTTCATTGATTTCTCTGTGACTCAGTTTCTTCATTTGCAAAATAGGCATAACAATAAAACCTGTATCATTGGATTATCACAAGGGTTAAAGTAGTTTATATAAAGTGCCCGGAGGCATACCTGGTAGTATTAGTGATAGGTGTTACGAGTCCTCACTATTAGCTAACCTTTATTGTGTGCTTAAAGATGTTTCTAATAACCTCCTATGGATGACTTCATTTAATTCTCAGAATAACAATTACAAAATTGGTTCTGTTTTCATCTGACTTTACTGATAGTGACCAAATCCTTTGCCTGAGGTTGCATGGACAGTTGAGTGTAGAAGCCGGGTCTCATCAAGGGCGCTGGCCTTTAGAGACCACTCCCCTACCTGCCACAAAACTCACTCCCACCTGGAAGAGGCGATCAGAATGAACTGAAATCAGAATAATTGAATTGATTCTGTGTGAAGCCATAAACTGAATCTGCGATCCCGTAAAGTATTTGGTGGAATTTTATTTTTAACTACTGTATTGAGAATAAAGGTACTAATGCTAAGAAATTACAGCTTTGTAAAGGCCTAACAATTCCGTCAAAAAGCAGAGATTCTAGAGATGCCAAGTACATTTATTAACCAGCTAAACATTTTAACTGTGGCTCATATGTTTTCAATATTTTTTAGTCAAAGACCTAAATGTTTAGGAGTCAAAGACCCTTAAAGAATCTGAAGAAAGACATAGATATTTCTATCCCAAAAACATACACACACATACAAGTTAGAATATAATTTTAGGTGTTTCTAAGCCCGGTGAGACCCATTGAGTCACTCCAGGTAAGAAGCCATGACTAATATACTATGAAAAGAACTATCTAGCACTCTTGCTGTGCCTTACCTAAAAACTCAGTGTGTCAAGACAGAGAGACATAAAAACGCATCTACTTGCAGATTTATGAAAGCCCACATCTTTCAGAAACTAAGCATGAGTAATAAATGCTTTAAGCTGAAAGGAAAACAAACAAAACCAAAATCCTTCCTTTAACCATAGTCTCATCACACAACTTTTAGAATTTCGAAGTCAAAATATACTCACTTGGAGATAGTATTCCTATTTGTTTGTTTGTTATAATGGCTTTAAAGAATAGTCAATGGGGTCGCCTGGGTGGCTCAGTCTTTAAGTGTCTGCCTTCAGCTCTGGGCGTGATCCCAGCATTCTGGGATCAAGCCCTGCATCAGGCTCCTCCGATGGGAAACTGCTTCTTCCTCTCCCACTCCCCCTGCTTGTGTTCCCTCTCTCACTGGCTATCTATCTCTGTCAAATAAATAATAAAATCTTAAGAAAGAAAGAAAGAAAGAAAGAAAGAGAGAGAGAGAGAGAGAGAGAGAGAAAGAAAGAAAGAAAGAAAGAAAGAAAGAAAGAAAGAAAGAAAGAATAGTCAATGGAAGCAACTTATTCTCTATGATTTTTGAAAAATTGGCATGGCTCATACTCCCATTCTGGTTTATCTGGGGAACTTAGTGTGTAACTAACTCCCTGAAGAAGTGAGCTAAGTTATCCTCCATATTACCCTTCTCAGGGTATGTTGCCTTCTGATGCTGGTCCTTATTTCATTTTTAACGACGAGGAAGGCTCTGTAAATAAGGGTCTTACAATGTCCAGCATTTCAGAAATACAGCCTGGCACATCTCTTCAATGTAACAGGCAAAGTTTGTAACATATCGTAGACAAAGAATATCACACTAGAAATTTTAAGAAGGAAAATGAGATTCTTTAGGGAAAAAAAAGTGTGATTGTCATAGTTTGTGGAAAACATATTTCTCCAATAGGAAACTCTATTCCAAAATATAGGATATTTTGTGTAAAAATAAGGATTTAGGGATTTTGAGAATGTTTTTTATAAAGGGTAACACAGGTCCCATGGTCTGTCACTAGCTAACACTATTCTAACCTATTAAAAAAGCAATAACTCTTTAGTATTTCTGAGCTAAATATTAAATATATATATATATATATTTGTCTACTTAAATTGTCTACTTATTTGTCTACTTAAATTCAGTGCAGTATTTGTATACCTCAAGACTAGTTATGGAAATTTGTTATTTCTTTCCTAGTCATTCATTATGAAAATTTCAAACTTAGAGCAAAGGTAAAGGAATCATTTATTATTTCATTTATTTATCTGGAGAGAGAGAGCACGTGCTCACTCAAGGAGGGGCTGAAGGGGAGGGAAAGGAAGAAAGAATCTGAAGCAGACTCCACACTGAGCAGGGAGCCCGATGTGGGGCTCAATCCCACAACCGTGAGATCATAACCTCAGCCAAAACCAAGAGTTGGACACTTAACCAACTCAGCCACCCAGGTGCCCCTCATTTATTTTTTCATAAAAATGCTTACTGAGTTCCCATTAAATACAAGGCAAAATAATTAATTTGTATCTGCTTGAGAAGATATGGCATAGTCACAGGAAATGGTAACTATCAATAGAACCAGAAAATGTATTTTGGCTAACTCTAAGAGTGACACAGAGATCCAGAGGTAGGACACAGAGATCCAGAGGTAGGACACAGCCATAACTCAATTAATATGATTTACGTGAGTTACAGTGTTTCAACAGACCCACAAGAATTGCTCTAGACTGTTTCATAGGTTCTATTTCATGGTCCTGGCATGCACATGAAACCATTAGCATGCACGCATGCTCACATGCCAACCCCCATACACATACACTGGGTTCACTCTATCCTTCCCCCAGAAGGCCTGGGAAAATAGCAAAAGTTTTCCTCCACTGTGTGGATGCAGGGTACTCTAAATGAATATGATCACTATGCAAAAATACATGATTATCTTTAAAATACCATTAATTTGAAACAGACTTGGGATTCTACCTTGTTCCTGTTAACAGATTAAGTTTATAAAGAAAATATTAAGATCACCAGTTATTTGGCATTGTCTGGTCTCCCACTAACATGTTTATGGCCATTGTCAATATGCAAAATGCTGATAGAGATGTTTACTTAAAAATGTGTCAAACTGGGAACTTTGCAATCATTTTCAGTGAAGAAGCAGGATGCGCTTGAAGACTTTGGCACAGTCTTCTTTAGTTTTAACACTGATTCAATGTAGGGGCGCCTGGCTGGCGCAGTCGTTAAGCGTCTGCCTTCGGCTCAGGGCGTGATCCCGGCGTTCCGGGATCGAGCCCCACATCGAGCCCCACATCGAGCCCCACATCGAGCCCCACATCGAGCCCCACATCGAGCCCCACATCGGGCTCCTCGGTTGGGAGCCTGCTTCTTCCTCTCCCTCTCCCCTGCTGTGTACCCTCTCGTGCTCTCTCTGTCACGTAAATAAATAAAATCTTTAAAAAAAAAAAAAAACCACTGATTCAATGTAAAGATTATAGTTTGTAAAACTTTTTTTTCGATAGAAAAGAGAAACTAACATGAGTGAATGTAGTCTCACTACATTTAGGGATACTATTACTAAAAATAATGTAATGCTGAGTTCTTCTGGTTATTTGCAACAGATAGATGAGTCACAGGGTTAGCTATCTTCCTTCTGTGATGTTTATTATGCTATTTCTGAGGGATAGGGACTATATAAATTAATGGGATGAATTATAGTGGCATC
Organism: Ailuropoda melanoleuca; assembly: GCF_002007445.2. Lineage (NCBI taxonomy): Eukaryota > Metazoa > Chordata > Mammalia > Carnivora > Ursidae > Ailuropoda > Ailuropoda melanoleuca. The sequence goes on along the minus strand of NC_048233.1, from coordinate 67,487,650 downwards.
TGAATAAAAATTTTTCTTGTTTCCTCAGTTGACACATTGGGAAAAACTTACAGTAATGTTTAACCAGGATATTTTGTACTTATTTTTCCTCCTCTTTGAAGAATACATTTTGGCTAAAACTAGTAATGGTATGACAATTGAATAATCACATGTTTCACTATTGACAATACACAAAAACTGAATGGGTGCTGTGCTGTCATACAGGCTCTCAAGTAGGAGACCATGGGTTTGAATGTCTTTCCAAGCATTTACGAGTTATAAGACTTTGGGCAAATTAACGTCTCCAAAAATGTATTTTGTAATTTATAGATTAGAAGTGACAAGAGCATTTATCTCAAAAGTTTGTGGTAAAGAAGAAATGGCAGATTATATGAAAGTGCTAACACAGTAGTTGTCATATAGCAAAAAATAAATAATGGATATTGCTATTAGGTATGTGCACCCCAGGATTTTTTCCCATCTAAAGATACCCGGTGATCTCCAGGTCTTTACCAGCTATTTATTCAACCATAATAATGCATAATTAAATTACTAAATTGGAATGTATTCAGTGTCATTCCTCAACAAGAAATTACCAAAACAATGAAAGCTAGAGGTACAGACTTTGGAACCAGACTCTGTATTTACAACATCCCAACTCTGCTATTCATTAGCTGTGAGGCTCTGAATAGATCAGCAACTCTGACACATCAGTTTCCTCACCTGCTGTAATAGAGTTAATGTGCAAACACCATTTATTGTTGCTATAAAGACTGGAAACATTTCTGTTTGAACAACCCTCGAACAGTGCCTGATATTTAGTGAACTTAAGTGTTTGGTAAATAAATGCAAGCAACTGAAATATTTTGTGGATCTTTTCCTGCATTAAATATTTTTATGCCTAAATTTCAAATATACTCAATACAAATATATTACACGTGCATGAGACAGGCTAGAAACTTCCTGTGTAGCCAGCCTGAACCATATGCTTTTGTGCATACAAGTAAAATTCTTAAGCTCAAATGCAGAACCACTAGGACTGACCTAATTCTATAGATGGCTTGGTTTGGTATCAGCTCTACTTAGGATGCCTTAGGACCCTCTTCATCTTCATAAACAACCCCACTATATTCCTTTGGCTCAAAAAGTATTACTGCTTATTTAAGTAAGAAATAAGGGAGAAAAGTTCATTTTTTTTTTCTTTGAATGCACCCTAACCAAAAAGCTGAATAAATCAACCTCTCAAATAGTCATCAAGCATCATCTGAATACTATTCAAACCTATAAATGAGGACTGCAACTTCAGAGCATCCTTTCCTCTAGGGGAGTGCATGGACCTCAGGATACTGAGTCCTTGCCGCTGACAAATCTCACTGCGTCTGCTTTTCATAGTTTATAATTCTCTTATTTAAAAAAAAAACTTAGTTTTTTTTTACACTTAGTGTTTTATTTGTAGATGATATAATTTCAGTCCTCAAATTATTCATGTATTCTAAATTCCTTAAAATCACCGAAAAATTGTCATTTGTTCTTAAAAAATATATAATATGATAAAATGCTAGTGAGGGAAAATACTAAGACTTTATTTTTTTTTAATTTATCATTGTTTCCAAGTCTATACTAGTTTTCCAATAAATTGAACTGATATACTCACATAAAATGGGTTAGCTAAGTTAAAGGGCTTTAAGAAAAAGTGTGTGTGTGTGTGTGTGTTTCACAACACATGATCATCTGTCATATGCAAGAAATTAGTCTTCTCAGATCCTTCCAATCATTCGGTTTTCCCTTCCACCAACACACTGGAGAATTCTTTAAGTCTGAAGATGTTCAGGGATCATTACCTTTATGAAAGATAAATTGCTGATTGAGGCTGAAGGGCTTTTCTGGCCCAAAACAATATCTAAAGCTGTCATTGCCTGTCATTATCCTGATTAAAAAATCATGTAACAGCCACCATAGAGGATTCCGTCTAGTGTTCTTGTTCATACACTTGTTCAGAGTATTTTTAAATGGAAAGATGGATAAAACTTCTCTTGAGAACATTTGATAGCCATGAAAATTATAATTTCTCAAGATATTGGAATATTCTCAGAAGAGCCATTCAATAAACCTGAAGAGTCCAATTAGAAATTAACTGTATTTGTAACTGATGAAAAGCATATGCTCTCATACACATATATAACTGGTATTTATGACACAATCCATTAATTCATTGTGAATACTTATTGAACACAAAATATACAACAAATGCGATAACTTATTGAAAAAGAAACAGGCACCGCTGTTTCTCAAGAAATTGAGTTAATAGTAATGCTTACTAGTAACTTTCTATTTCAGTGGGAAAAAAACCTACTTCAAACTTTAACCAACGACTTGAAGGCTACAGAACTTTTCATATAATGGCCTCAGCTACAACTCTGTGCACTTAAACAAGGTTGAACCATTCACTTAAAAGCATGTTCAGAGGTTTTAAAAATATCCCTGTTAACATTAGATGCGCCTACCTCCCCAGCTTGCGCTGGGCTTTCTCTGCCCTCTTCCACTATCATAAGCGCTGTGAAGTCAGGGATGTTTGTTGTGTGTGTCAAAATATTCAACTGTTGAATACTACATAGTACCCATAGGCACTCAGATAAGTTTGAGGGATAAAATCCTCTCTCTTTTAGTATCTATGCAACTTTACACCTTTTTGGATTTGTTTTTTTGTTGTTGTTTTGTTTTGTTTTGTTTTGTTGGTGATCCAGCACAGTGACTGGGACATGCCAACCTAGAGACAGATATCCTCAATTGGAATCTCACTTCTGCTACTTACTGGCTGTGATACTGTGGACAAGCTCCACAAATCCTGTGTATTCAGTTTCCCTACCGATAAAAGGAAGATAATAATGGTACCTCTTTCAGGGGCTTGCTGTGAGGATTAAATAAATAGCACACATAAATGGTTTTTTTGTATAGAAACTGGCCCACTGCAAGTCCCCAATAAGTGCCACCTGTTATTATTATGTTTCCAGTCTAACGTTTGATCTGTGACCTTACCCTACAAGAAATAACTTATGCTCACGGTCTGGCTTTCCCTAAGCCTGGTCACTGGAACACCACTTGAAACAAGGTAGATAAGCCTATCGTGCCCCCTTCAAATGAAGACAGAACTAGATATTTTAAGGTTGTGAGTTGATGCTATATGAAGCATCTGCTCAGCTGCTCTGATGTGAGGGGAGGGGCCAAGAGGAAACAGGTTTTCAGAAGTTCAATGAGACTAGATTATAAAACATACATGATACTATACTATCACAACTCATGGAAAGTTACAGAAGGGGGATGCCATAGGAGCGCAGGTATATAAGGAAGTTTACGGTAGCTTTTTCTATAGTGTGAATCAGTACAAAATGTTTGTGGCCAACACTGTGGAGGAGGGACTAGGAGGAAACAGGAAATTTTGCAAAGGTAGCTTTCACCATGTGTGAGATTATTTGGACAGTAAGGCTTCACAAATACAAATGCCTGTATGGGTCTCATTTATGCACAACCATATTTGTTAAAACACAGAGAAAACCAAGAACTTAACAAGGGAGCTATCTCACCTAAAAGCAATTAAATTCAATTAAAGAATTAAAAAGGCAGTTTCAGCCTTAGAAAATCATAACCCCCTCCTATCTTCTAAGATGGCAAGATGGCAATTATAAAATGAAAAGAAAGAAATGAATACAAGGGATACGTTCAGTTCAAGGGAAAAATCAGTATGACCTGATGCCTGGATGTATAAAAATTAGAATGAGGTATGTGTCAATGATATTAGCAATATTTCCAAACTTGGATTGCAGGAAAATGATGGAATTGGAGGAAGAACCATTAAAAGTGGTCTACGTTAGCAGGCTTTCTCTGGTTTCTTGCGTCCTTCCAACTTACCAGTTATAACTATATATTCCAGCCAAGGTTTTTAATTGAGATGGTATATCATACTTAGCATCCCAAAGTAGGAACAATTTTTTACTAAATAGAAGTTTCTCTAAACCAGACACGTTCCCAGAATATTTTTAAAATTTTTAAAATCTCCGCAACTAATCCCACTGTTAGCATCCTCTTTCATCTGGAGTTGTTTATCACCAAATCAACATCATATTTTTTCTTCTATAAGGCAGTTTTACTGAGGCTTAAACATTTGATGTCACTAAATGAAAGTGATACACGACTCATAACAAAATGGAAAAAACCAATCACCGAACTCCATTTTAAATAAATAGAGCTTACAATCCCTTAGCGAGATGAATAAGCTTTTTTGCTTTATTGGCTTTTGACAAAGTTGTAGATGCAAACATGGATTGGCTGACGCAGCGGAAATTCTGCTGTGTAGTAGTTCTAAGATTATTATATTGCACTTGCTAAAATACACACACAACATCTAATATTTTTTTATGAAATTAAATATGCCCTGCAATTTTCAATAAAATGCTAAAGATGCATTTCTATACGCAGATGCTCTTTTAGAATAATTTTACCTGGCTAAACATCCATGAAGGAATTTTATTCTCTCATGATTCCTTAGTATGAGGATAGCTCTTGTATAAACAGACATTACCTTTTTCCTCCCTGAATCATTCAATAGTACTATAACTTGATATTTGCATCTACAGTGAACAATTTGGTGGAGTGCTAGATCATGCCAAACAGGTATTTAAATGATGTTTACAAGAGAAGCATTTTATGTCTTCGAATATAACGTTAAATGGAAACGCAGAATGTAAAACGGTATACACAGTGTAGTGATTTTAGAACATGCTTCAAATTATTTAATACTTTTGCCACCGGGAGGGAAGGTCTAAAACACATCCTCTTGAATCTGGATGAGCTTATGACTGTTTCAACCAACAGACTGTGGAGGAAGTAGTGCCATGTGACCCCTGAGACTGGGAGAGAAAAGACCACACTCCTGAGCTGCCATGTCAGAAGTTAGACTACCCTGAGACTATTGCAATGGAGAAGCCACATAAAGGCCCTTTGATGGACAGCCCCAGTTGAGTCCAGCCCATGTCACAGGTGAGTAGAGAAGCCATCTTGGAACTGGACCATCCAGCCCAAGCTGTTCTAGTCCTCTCCCATCTGAGGCTCCTATCTGAGGACCCAGCCACAGTAGAACACTGGAAAGCTGACCCACCTATGTCCTTTTTAAATTTCTAGACAGAATCCTTTTGCACAATAAAATGTCTGTCTTACATGCTGCTGGTGTGCCACAAACAGCTTACATCAGCTTTTGAGAAACGGCTATTACATTTTCAGGAATTCTGAAAGCAAATTGAGGCAGAGCCATTAAAAAGTTACAGTTTAACAAGTTATATTAGAAACAAATAAGTACTCGAAACCGATTTCTATTTAATTATTTCACTACTTCAAGGTAGAGTGTATGCCTTGAATTTACTGTTTTCTGTAATTCCTACCAAATTAATCATATTTCTATTTAAATAGTAACATATTCCATTTTTATGGTTATAATCTATTAAGTATTCGAAAATCATTTCTGATTATGACTCAATCATGATGGGATTTATAATAATTTACCAATCTATCATCAAAAGATTAAACGGTTTTAAATAGATGTGCAGTGTTTGTATATGGAGAGAGAAATTAAGAGGTGGTAAAGAAAAAAAAATAGTTTTTTTTTTTCTTTTTAAGAACTCCAACTAGTGCTCAGCTGAATAGGTAATATCTGTTAGTATCTAGTAATTGTTTTAACGAACCTGCAACAACTTTTTAGTAAAAATTCTTCATTTTGTACATCAGTTATATCCACTTAAAAATCCATATGCTTCTTCTAAATGACCCTTTAGCCCCGATGAAAAATACTTTGCCACACTAAACCCATGTGAAATCTAATTTCACTTGAGCTTCTTATGAAATTAATTTTAATGCCTAATCATACGGTCTTCATGCTGACAAAATCCATACTGAAGTTAATGAGACAGGTGTCTCTAAGGAATATCTGAAATTTTTATTCTACTCAAACAGCAGTAGTTCAAAGATCTTGGTTTTTATACTTTCCCCTCCACCAACCTTCATTAAAAAAAAAAAAAGAAAACCTCAAATTTGTTAAAACTAAATCTGTGTGAAAGAGTAGGTAAAAAGTTAGTTAGGTTCCCAACGTTAAAAATAATTCCCTGACAAGACTCACTTATTTTTTTTATTTTTTATAAATAATTATCTTTAATTCAAATATTTCTGCGACCATATTTTTATGTTTCACTCATCTCAAAAATGTTGAAGTCACACATCCTAATGCATGACTTGTCCTGTTTAAAAAACAACAGAATAAAAAAAGAGAGAGAGAGAATGGATATAAGATATCTACTACAACTTTTTGACAACTCATTATGTAACTGACTTACTTTGCCAAGGTCGGTGATTTTATTATCTATTTTCTGTGGAATCACAGGATCTCACCAAGATGTTTCGACGATTACTCAAAATTTGTGATGTAAGTTTTATTTTAAGTTTGTAAATATTTTCTAAGCTTTAACTGAAAAAATATACAAACGTGGCAAACATTGGATGCAATATTTTATTTTATATCCAGATTTTAGAATTAACCTTCTCGTGCTATGTCTGTATTTTGGTATAAATATATTGTTAGTCCAAAATGATTTTTTAAAAATGAATAATTCTATGTATCAACTATGGTAAAAATGTTTGGGAGATGCTCTATTATTGCAGATAAGATTTAGATATATCTGTTCAGTGCTTGTCAAGGCTTAGCAGTTACACTTCTATCACACAATAGATGCTCAGATCTTTTAAAATACCTTGAGGATGCAAAGTACAAGAGTCTGACTTTACATTTATGAAATTTGTGACCTTTTATATTTTAATATTTTACTTGCAAAATCATTATATAAGAAGAAATGAGTAATCATAAAATAACAATCACCATCTGAACTCATATCAAACAAACTTGAATCAGAAATAGGATTAGAACAAGATGTCAAAAACTCGCAAAATGTCCAAAGGATTGTGTTTGGACTTAATGTGCTTTTGTGCGTGATTTTGCAAAATTGCTTTATATTCTCTGTAAATTAAAGCATCTTAAAACAAAACAGAGTAAACTGAAAGAAAAGATTTCATATCTTCAACAAAGGCTTATGGTTGAATGTGTAGTTGAAATGTTCCCATAAAAAGAACCCCAGATTCAAATGGCTTCTCTGGTCAATTCTACCCAACAATAGGTAAGAACACTAATTCTATGCAAATTCTTCCAGAAAACTGAGAAGGAGAGAATATCCCCCACCTCATTTTTGCAGTCCCACATTGCCCTAGCACAAAAGATGGAGACCACGGGAAAACTACATCTCAAAATGAACACAGATGCAAAAATGAAGACAAAAACTTAGTAAATAGATGGTAAAAATATTTTAAATGATAATGGATTATGAGCAAGTGGGAATTTGTCCCAAGAATGCAAAGTCTGTTTAACATTTCTAAGTGCCCATCAACAGATAATGGGATAAAGAAAATAAGCGTATAATGGAATATCATTGAGACATAACAAGGAAGGAAATCCTGCCATTTGCAACATCATGGATGGACCTGGAAGACATTATGCTGACTAAGTGAAATAAGCTAGACATAGAAAGACAAATACTAAATGATCTCAATTGCATGTGAAATCTAAAATAGTCAAACTCACAGCAGCAGAAAATAGAATAGTAGTTGCCAGGGGTTGGAGAGAGAGGGAATTGGGGAGGTGATGGTCAAAGGATATAGACTTTCAGTTACACAAGATAAGTAAATTCAGGAGATCCAGTACACAGCATAATGTATGCAGCTAACAGTTACTGCATTGTATATGTAAAACTCACTAAGAAGGCAGATCTTACGTTAGGTGCTCTTACCACACACATACACATACACACACATATTATAATAATAACAACAACAACAGCAATAATAATAACGGAAGTAGAAGGAAACTTTGAGAGGTAATGGACATGTTTATGGCCTTGATGATGATAACCACTTCATGAGTGTATACTTATCCCCAAACTCAAGTGGTACATGTTAAATAGGTACACCTTTTCCATGTCAATCATACCTCAGTAAAGTGGTTTAAAAAATAAAATTTTAAAAAATTAATCACTGTCAATTTATCATATTAAGAGAATGAAAAATACGATTATATCAATAGTTGCAAAATAAATAATTTGAACAAAATCCAAGTCTAATTCCTGATAAAAACTCATAGCAGGGGCGCCTGGGTGGCACAGCGGTTAAACGTCTGCCTTCAGCTCAGGGCGTGATCCCGGCGTTCTGGGATAGAGCCCCACATCAGGCTCTTCCGCTATGAGCCTGCTTCTTCCTCTCCCACTCCCCCTACTTGTGTTCCCTCTCTCGCTGGCTGTCTCTATCTCTGTCGAATAAATAAATAAAATCTTTAAAAAAAAAAAAAACCTCATAGCAAACCAGGCATAAAAGAGAACATTCTCAACTTAATAAATAGCATCTATGAAAAACCTATAGCTATTAGCATATTTACTGTAAAAAATATAATACTTTTCCCCTAAGGTCAGAAATAAGACAAGAAAGTCTACTCTCATCACCTACTAAACTCAGTGCTAAAATATAAACTTCATTATATAAGGAAGTTTCTCAACTCTATACCCTTAGTACTTAGAACAACCCCTGGCAGATGGCAGATAATAATTTTCATGAAAGAATATAAAAACAAATATTGTTAGTTTCACAAATACTACAGATAGCAACATGATGCAAAATACATAATGTGAAGGGTTGGAAGAAATAAAGATTAAATTTATTTGAAATAACTATGTAACTCAATATAGAGATATTTTGACTATCTCATGTGTTTGTTTCACATAATATATGTGTAATGATGAATAGGAGAAAGATTAATTACCTTCTTAAAATGTGATAAGCAAAAGTAGATAAATGTGTGTTTAAATCATTTATTAACACACTATTTATTAAGTAAGCAATGATGCCTGATAGCAATAGCAAGCAAACTATAAAAAGAGTAGCTCACATAAATGTGGTTGTCAAAATGTAGTCACGTCATCTTTGTTACACTGAGAAATGCTAGCTGTGAAGGATTCCAACAGCTTTCAAATGAATTTCACTTAATGCCACATTTATTTCAGTATTTAGACTCATGTGTAATCAAGTAGGTAATGTAGTCTGGGATTTCCATTTATTTATTTATTTATTTTTACTGAAATATTGAAGCAAGTCAAAGTTCTACGATTAATATTCCAGATAAAAGAGTAAATCGCCATAATCTTTTGCCAACAAAGCTGAATGTCTATCTTATTAAATATGGTTAGAGCAGCATGCATGCATAGCTTACTGAGAGGTTTAATTGGCTAAATGAGCCCAATGCAATATTGGAGAACTGTGAGTTACCACTCTCTGGAGCAGGTGCAACTCTCAGCCTGTGAATCCAGATAGGCAAGAAATGTTAGTGCCTTTTTCTGTAAATTATATTAGTGCTTATGACAAGCTTGCATGAATTTCAGGGGCTCTGACCACTTCTCCCAAAGGGGCATTTAATCTGGGGGGAGAAGTCTTAATACAAAAGCAAGGGGAGGCAGGTATGGATACTTTGTTTTCAGATTCTTCTTCCCAGTGACAAAGCTTTTTCTAGAACACTGTCATTCAGGTCACATCTGGGCCACCTTTTCTGTCTATGACAAGTCCACTGCTTCATAGTACTAGAATTGGGGGGACTTTAAAAAGAACACTTAAAAGCCTTATAGCACACATGCAAACTGGAGCCCAGGTCCCTGTGTTTGAATCCCAGCCCTACTGGTCACTAACTCTGTAATCTTGGGCACCATAATTAGCATGTGTGTGTCTCTCAGCTTCTTCCTGTGAAAACTGGGAATAACAATATGGATTGAAATGCTATTATATTACAATACCTAGAAGAGTTCCTGACATATAGCAGTCTATGTGCTATACCGTCAAGTATTATCATTGTCATATTTGCTGCATGAATTTGCCACAAAATGAGGGCAGAGAAGAATCAGGAATATGGATGCCCAATATCACTCTTATTACACAACTTATATGAAGGGACAAATAGATTTCCTAATAATGAACACCAGATAGTCATAAGCTGCACTGGAGAACCATCACTGCCCACCTCCACCCATCAGGACCTGCCACTGCAAAACTTACAGCCTAAAAAAGTAGTACAGAACACAGGCTTCCGGGGAGCAGAAATGAGATGACTGCATACACAAGTCAAACACCTCCTCCTAATTTGCACATAAAATTAAGCCACTCCTTCCCTGTAAGCAAGTAGGAGCCTTAGACTAACATGGAGCCACGTGACAAGATGAATAAAAGAAAGCACTGCTCCCTGACAACTTTCAGTTAACAAAATGGAACTTTTTTTTTTTTTTTTCACTTGCAGGTGCTTTCCCTGCGCCTAGAAAGAAGTTGTGAAGGAACTGTGCTGGATAAATAATGCCTGAAAACGAAAAACCTTTAGAGTTGCTGGTGATTTTGATTTAAAAACAAAACAATTCTGTAGTTATTTTTTTTTCTTTTGCCTGGGAATATATAGATTAATATTATGCAAAGATAAACAACGTCTTTAAAAAATAAAATATAATAAGAAAGCATTGTTCTCTTTGCTTTCTCTACCATTGCTTGGAGTGACTGATTTAAGACATGCCATATCCTATAGGTTCCCCGGGATATTCTGGATGTGTGTTTATTCCAATCTTCCTCTGCTCTCAGATCCTCCAACTGTCCATTATAGGATTCCCCACCTCATGAACGTGCTGCAAGGTGGAGGAAGCGGAAGGGAGGATCATCCAAATCTAAGATCTCCCCATTTTCCTCAGTCTCTCCCCATGCTTCAGGATAGAGATCTTTAAACGGTGAGGAGGGAGAGGCACAGAGACTTCCATCATTCTCCCTTTTGTTTTCTTTACAACGCAATGATTCCAATTGATATAAAGCTCAAAAAGCAAGAGTTGACTTTTGGGAAAATGGAATCCAGGTCCGTTAGCCGGCAGAGAGGGACAAGGGTTGATAAGAGATTACAGGAAAATAAAGGTTAACATTTAAAAATAATGTCCATCACATACATGTCATTACATGATTGTGATAAAATTGAATCTTCTAGTGTGAGATCAACATGCAACAAAATGGAAGCTGAAATGGAAACTGAAATGGGAGCTGAAATGTTTGAAATGAAATTCTTGGAAAACCCTATTAAAAATATCTGAAAATAATTATTCACTAAAAAAAACCTAAATTTAAACCAGCTGAGGAAGCTGTTCATTGACTCTCTTCAACTTAATAACTTACCAATTAAGAAATCTGTGTAATCAGGAAATTTTGGTTTCAAAGTTAAATCCTCTTTCAAAAACTCAGATCAGTTTACTTAAAACTACCCTGCCTTTCAGGACAAGCTACTATAAAACAAGGGGTAAAACTCTTAAACATTTGCAACTATGTTTCTGCATGAATCAATCTTTTTTTGTTTTTTAATTAAAACTCTTTTTGATAAAGTGAGATGGAAATTGAAGGGGGTTCTGCAGACCCTCTTAAAGACTAAGGAATCAATTCATTTTAAAATGGAACACATGATTTCAGTCTCAAAATGGGATAAAATACTGCATTCTGTAAATAGTAAAGACTTGGTGCCACTTATACTGGGGATCATGTGAGAACAGCAGCAGTAAAAATAACTAACATGTTTAAACTTCATTTCCTTTGCACCAGATACTAATCAAAGTGCTGCATATATTAATTCTTATAGTTCTCCCAACAAGGTACTATTTTGAACTCAATTTTACAGAAGAGTAAATACAGGTTAGACTAATTAAATAATTTTTCCTAAGTCATATACGTCGTAAGCAGCAGAGCTAGGATTTGGTGACAGACAGTCCGACCCAGAATCTACGCGACCAAAGATTCTAATAAATACTGTATCTTGTACCAATTAAAAGGCTCTTTTGTTGAGTGAGGATTATGGCACTTTGAATATATTTCCTACCAAAAATTAAAAACAGACAAAATATCAATAGCCCCTTTAGGGCAAGCAATACATGGTTTATGGTCTTTGTATATACCTTTTTTAAAAATACTTTTGTGAACTTTAACACCCAGGAAGCCATGTCTACTAAACTCAAACACTGGAGATATTATTCCATAATATGGCTGAATCCCTTTTATTCAAGTACTTTTCATACTTCAATTTATAAAATATGAATAGATATTTTTTGGGAAAATAAATTTGACAATGAACAAAGTAAACTCTAAGAAACTGTTTGGCCGCTTCTGGTAGCTTCTGTATCAAACGCTCACAAAACAAATACATACTCCAGAAAAACAGAAGTTCAAAAATCACAATTAGGGATAGCTACAGTTCTAGATATTTCGAGTGGAAATTAACATTTTTCAAGTCACTATATTCACCCATTCTCGATGTCTTTCTCACACTACGAGGGTGACTGTATTTCCTATTGCTGCTCTAGTCAACTGCCACAAATTTAGTGGCTTAACACCATCTTTTTACAGTTCTGAAGGTCAGAAGTCTAAAATCAAAGTGTCAGCAGAACTGTATTCCCTCCAGAGGACTCAGGGAGAAGAAACACATTTGCTTGCCTTTTTCAGTGTAGAGAAAATTTCAATTCCTTGAACTGTGGACACTTACTCTGTCTTTAAAGCCAGCATCATAGCATTTCCCAAACTATTTCTGCTTCCATCATCGACTACCTTTGTCTGTTCTGATCCTCCTGCAACCCTCTTATGAAGACATTTATCATTACATTGGTCCTACCTGGATAATCTGGGACCTTCTCCCCATTTTAATGACTGAAATTTGATTATACCTGCAAAGCTCCTTACCACAGGTTCCAAGAATTAGGAGGCAGATATCCTTTAAGGTGGGGTATTATTCAGTGAGTAAGAAAAAAACATTTTCTAGAGAGTATCATATGGGAGATATTTGCAGTGAAACTTGGAAAAATTTTAGTTGTTGACATTTCTGGACAGATACTTCTAATTATGTTTTAGATCATAGAATCCTCAACCCTGAAATGGCATTAGGGATGAAGTATCCAATTTTACAGACAAGTGCTGAAACCTTTAGAAATCGTGTCCTTTCAAATATTGAATTGCTATCCCGTGCCTCAGATCCAATTCTTGGTCTTCTGATTCCTGGCTATTCCCCTGGTCTTGCTTATTACCCTAAAGAAAAATGTTCATCATGGATATTTTGACCCCTGTATTTTCCTTTTCCTAATAATAACAACAATAATACCTTAATTCACAGATGGACAAGTAATGGGCAAACTTTGGAGAAATATAGAATTACTGTTAGAATGAATGCTTTTGCAGGTGTCTGGATATGAATCGGATCATATCACTGATTTTTGGGAAAGTAACTAATATACAGGCAGTCTTGAAATGGAAAATAATAAAAGCAACTTATTTGCTTTCATCTCTCTATCATTTGGCGATATCAGCTCCTGGGAAATTATTCAGTCCTTCCCTAGGTCTTTGAAGTTTGTAATTGCTATGGAAACTGCAAAGAGTTTTCTTATAATTGAAAACAAAACCTACAATGTGCAGTTCATAAATAAGAATTTAATAATTATTGCAATATGTCTTTGCAGCAATTTCTAAAGTAAGTTTTAAAGAAATGTCTAAATGATTATGCAATAATTGTCAAGGATTTTGAAAATAATTAGTATAAAATTTTTATAAGTAACCAGAGAATAACATCAGCAATGCATTTTGAATCTTAGGTTCTTTACTGAAAGATGTGAAATCAATTATATCCTTTTTTTGAAAACAGGAAGAGATTTTACACTCTTCCACATTCATATTATTATACAAACTCAGGATTTATATATACCATGTAATTTCACTTTCCAGATAACATATTTACTGTAGAAAATGTAATCATACAACATCATTAGAACAAAATATTTCTTTAGTTCTTAATTATATGCATCTTTCCTGGAACCAGAAGCTTTGAATTTAACATGGATTATGATGAGGACTGACCTATGAAATTAATAACTTGTGTACCTTTTAAGGGCCTAGTTTTGATGGAATTGGTGTATATTACAGCTAGGAACAGTAATAATGAAGATTACTATTATTACAGCATAAGGATTATGTAATCATATCAATAATTTAAAACATGTATGTTCTCTGAAGTACTTTAGGTCCAATGTTTTGGGTTTTTTTAAAAAGATTTTATGTATTTATTTGAAAGAAAGAGAGAGATAGCGAGAGAAAGCACAAGCAGGGAGGAAAGGGAGAAGCACACTCCCAGTGAGCAGGGAGCCCAACGAAGGGCTCGATCCCAACACCCTGGGATCGTGACCGGAGCCGAAGGCAGACGCTTAATGAACTGAGCCACCCAGGTGCCCCTAGGTCCAATGTTTTAATTGCAATATTGTCAGTTCAATTATGGGTATTCTTTTTAACCTAGAGACATGGAAAGTGGGGTTCAAAAAGTATAATTTTTCTGAGCTCAAGTCAGGTTTTCAAGAGGTAGGAGGCAATCTAAAACAGTTTTAAGAAAAGATCACTGACTGCAATGAAAAATGGGACTGAAAGACTTTTTTAGCTTAGGCAAATCTTTTGGTCTCAGTTTTCTTATACATAAACCAGGACTAGAAATACTTTCTATCTCATCTGACAATAATCAATAGGAGATATAATGATCATAAATGTAAAATCACTTTGAGATGTCAATGAAACTGTTAGTTTTCCTGACATGAAGACATGCAAAGATTTGTGACTTTGAAAATATGTACTTTTGGTTTATAAAGCATATGTGAATTACATGTAAATTATATTTTTTATTTTTTAAATTATTAGTAAATCATGAATGAGGTAATTTCTAAAGTATTACAACTATATTAAATTCCACATCTTTCTATAAGCATCTGTTTTTTCTTTACTTGCTGATCAACAAGACATTTTTAAAACATGGATTCCTGGTTAATGATCTTGTTGATAAACTAATCTAAATGCATGCTTCTGGGCATCTCCTAAAGAAAAGAAGGTTTTGAGAAAGCTAGCAGAAGAAAAAAACAGTTTATGAATAATGCATGTATTTGTTCACTTCTATCTCCCTGCCTTTTGCTTGTAATGATATGTTTTGATAGCTGTAAATAGCAGGGATTTCTGGATGAAAGATACTGCCTACCTGAAGGTATTTTACCATTCTAAAGATTTGACATACCATTAAATCACCCCAATAGCAAAATCAGTAAATGCTGCTTAACCTTAAGCTGTGAAATGGTAATAATTACACAGTAGTTTTACTAGAGATTATAAACATTTTGCAAAATTGTGGTTGCATTAATAATTTTAGTTGGTAACATGTTCCAATGAGATGTGTGGATTTATGGGAAGTATATGTTAGAGAGACATTACCTCTTAATGAAGGATGTAGCATTTGCCAAAATATACATACTTGATGTTGTAAGCCTTACAAGAATTCAGACAATTTTCATTTTGTAGTTTGTCTAACAGCTTTCAGGTTTGACTAATTCCTTCTCCCTTGGAACTAATAATAGCTATCATCAGATGAGATCCAGGCAATGCACTAGGCATTTTGTAAGTATTAGTGCTGTGACTATATAAAAACCATACTGTTTCCAGAAACACACTACAGAATAATAATGATGGTGATCAATAGTATGCTTAACACCTTCTATTAATATAGATTCTTTAAGGCCTATTCAAAAACCAGTCCATACCATGAATTCATTTTAATCTAAAAACAATATTTTACTGCCATAAATTAGCCATTGTGTCTTGTAAGGTCTAAAAAAAATTAGGCCATGTTTTCCAAAATAAAAAAACATGTTAGTGCAAGGCTATGACTAGACTCACCGTTCTATTTATCATCCACTTACTTCATACCCTCTATATTAGTTATCTACTGCTGTGTTACAAATGATCACAAAATTTGTTATCTCACTATGGATCAGGACGCCAGGCACAGCTTAGCTGGGTCCTCTGGCTCAAGATTTCTCACATCCCTGCCGCAATTATCTCAAGTCATGCCTGGGGAACAGTCTGCTTCCAAGCTTATATGTGGTTGTGGGCAGAAGACAGTTCCTTACAGACTATAGAACCAAGAACCTCAGCTTCTTGCTGGTTGTTAGCTAGAGACCACTCTCATTTCCTTGTCCACGAATGTATCCATATACTAGCTCAGAACATAGCAATTGGCTTCAACAAAGCTGACACATGAGATGCTAGCAAAGCCTCTACAATAATCACGCAAGTGAGATCCTATCACCTTCATTGTATTCTCTTGGTTAGTAGCAAGTTACAGGTCCTAACTACATGTAAGGGGAAGAGAATATACAAGAGGTTTGAGTGAGGTAGAGATAACTGGGGGTCATCTTTAGAGTTTGTATACCATATCCTTCTTATGGAAGCCTTTGGAAAATGGCACATCTTCACTGTATTCCCTGGCATCATCCTGGGTTTTCATTGTCCACAAAAGTCAGTTATCCAAAGACCTGCCCTGCCACTCTACCCACTTCTGAGATCCTATCCTAGGCTTTACCATTACTCATAATTGAACAACCCTGCACCACCCCTTAAACTTAGGTCCTCCATTCTCATCAATCAAGTTTCAGCTCTTGGGCAATTTTTCATGGAAGATTTTTATGCCCATCCCACAGTAATAGTACAGGACCCATGTCAAATGCTTTCACATGAAGACTCTGAACCTTACCATTGGGGTACCTGGCTGGCTCAGTCAGTAGAGCATGCAACTCTTGATCTCAGGCTCATGAGTTTGAGCCCCAAGTTGTGGGTCGAGATTACATTAAAAAATAATAATAAAACCTAAAAAAAAAAGTTTCACTTACCATAGTTGAAATTTTAAATTGAGTCTTTAAAAAATATCCTGATATTGTGTGCCCCCACTGCTAGCACACAGCTTGCATGCATTGAAATGCAATCGATGTCCCTCCTAAATTTATGAAAGAGTGATTCATAGTTAGAACTAAAATTCATCATTGATCTTCTACTCCATCTTCCTCATTCTTATTCACTTTCAAGCCCTTGAAATAAATCTTACAAACTCAATATGTGGACTTCTTTTTTATCACCAATTCTGCTTTTTTTTCCTATTTTTTTCCACATCCACTGCTTCTCCTGAGCTAAGATTATTTTCCAAGGTCTAAGTGAAAGATGCTACTCAGAAGAGATATTTTAAACTTTTGAGAGATTGTTTTGGAATTAAATAAACTGTTTAAAGGTATTGTGGCTCTTGTGTCAATTTATACTTAAATGAGTTTATAATAAATTGTTTTTTCTTAAAACAGATAATATAGAAAAAAATTTCTTCAATAATCTTCAGCAAAAATCAGAGTTCATTATGTGCAAATTATCCACTTAATAGAGACAGGTTTATGCATACCTGTTGACACAGAAACAAGAAAAAATAGGAAAAACCTAACTTAAAGCTATCCTGGTTACCTGGTAACCATATGTTGATTGGAATTCAAAGGTCACAGGACCGATGGGAAGAAACCAGGGTTTATCAGATAGTAACAATTTCTCTCAATTTTGATTATAAGTTAGAAGCAGTTTAATATCAAACTGGTCTGGTAAAGTCATCCTGTCTAAACACAAGCAAAAAATTGATCAAAAAATAAAGAAATAAGGAAAAATCAAGCTACTGAGGGACAAAGAATTTAAGCTATTCATTAACAAGTGCTGAAGAAAAATACTGCAAAAGAAATCACAACATCTCATAAATATTGCGATTCTTAAAGTTTAGGGTCTAAGGAGAGACTTTTAGAGTTCAACCCCCACCTGAAACTTTATGCTAGCAGATACTTATTTTATTCCAAGAGAAGACCTATTTTTATTTTTATCAGATCTGCAAACAAATTTTTGACCAAATTAATTCCCCAAAACACAAAAAAGTTGAGAACTCTGGTAAATGCTCAACTCACTCCCCACCACTCCATGTATTCAATAGGCCTATAATGTAGGCAGACCTAAGAGACATCTAAGAAGAAAGTATTACAACCTGAATCACAGAGACCATAGACTTTACCCTCACAATCTTAGTTACACTTGTCCAGTGATTGAAAAAAATTATTCCTCTGCTCTAAGAGGAAGTAAAAGATTAAAATAGCCACATTAGAACTTGTCTGGAATACTTATACATTAGACAATATTGCTCTGAGATCCGAACAAAAACTTTGTTCAGAACACTGCATCTCAATATCCTACTCTATGGACTGCCTTTCTCAAAATTTTCTAAGTCCCCCTCCAGTGCCTGAGATATACTGGGGTAGCTCTGCCATTTAAGTTGGATAATCCAAGTCCAGGCCAGTACTACATGGGCCCCCGTCACTGTGTGCAAGCTCCAGGACTCACACTTACTAGATCACCCTGAAACCCCGAAGCATGGTCAGTTCCAAGAGGGTGGCCTGGCAAGTGAGTAATTTCCTCTGATGTACATGGTATTTTGTGTGTGAGAGAGACTGCACAAAACTGGGCTGCCAGAATGGTGTCATGCTGATTCTCACTGACTCTCACTCATATGGGATATAGGCTGAGTTCAGGGCTCTGTGCTGACAACCATCCACTGCACCATAGGCTTGAGCTGGAAGGTCCATACATCAGCCTTTGCTGATTGGTCAACTCTCATCTGTCAGTGTTGCTACTGCAGGACCCACTTTAGTGTATAGCACTCAAGGCTAGTGGCAGTGGTAGTGGGAGAAGCCACTGGCCAGAGGACAGTCATCACATTCCTGAAGGTTCCAGGACATGTGTCAGTCAGGCTGTCCTCCAGTAGTTGCCAGAAGAGTTGCCTCTTCTGAAGATTTTAGTGGGTTCCAAGTGATGTCTTCTCTTACCTTCAATTGATAGAAAAGCATCATACTCTGCTGGGTCAATTTTAGGCCAAGCCAGATAAGAGAGGGGTATTCTTAGTATAAATATAACTGTTCTTCTCACTCTGCCCATAATCCCTCAACTCTCCTCCCATCTGATGGT
Source organism: Ailuropoda melanoleuca (assembly GCF_002007445.2). Lineage (NCBI taxonomy): Eukaryota > Metazoa > Chordata > Mammalia > Carnivora > Ursidae > Ailuropoda > Ailuropoda melanoleuca. The sequence continues at coordinate 67,468,654 of NC_048233.1, read as the reverse complement.
AGCATTTGGAAGACTGGTGTATGATTAATACTGGAACATATTCACATTCTGGGATGCAGCAGTTAGGGTCTAAAGTGTTCTATAGAAGACAAAGGTGGAATATGTGTTGTTTTCTATTTATATTGCAAATTCCAAGTGGTAAATACAACATGACCAGAAAGCAAACTATTGCTTTCATTTTCCTGCATGTTCTAAGACTTGTACTTTTGGTCATTACCAAAATAGCAAAGAAACAACTTTGATAGAATCATTCGAAACCTGTATTCATTGATGGTAGTAGATATGATACAGCATCATCCCATAAATAATAAAGTAATCAGCATTAAAAATGGTATTAAGGAACAAAAGGAGCAAGATCAGTGTTAATACAATAAAAACAGGTTCCTATAGAGACATGATACAGAAATAACAGAATTGCTACCTTTTTGTCATATCCTGAGAAATAGGAAATGTACCAAGAATAATATATTTGGCAATAATGAAATTGAAGAGATGAATAATGGATCCTAAGGGGGAAAGATATGACCTAGACACCACATAAAATTTTATGTGTCCTGATTGAAAAATGCATAAATATATAAATAAAACTTACCTACCAATTATTCTAGGTTTTTTATAAATAAATCATTACACATCACATGGGATCATGAATTTTGGATTTTTTAAAAATAGCAGTTTTATTTAAATATAATTCATATAGCACGAAATTCACCCTTTTAAAATGTACAATTCAGGGGCGCCTGGGTGGCACAGCGGTTAAGCGTCTGCCTTCGGCGCAGGGCGCGATCCCAACGTTATGGGATCGAGCCCCACATCAGGCTCCTCTGCTATGAGCCTGCTTCTTCCTCTCCCACTCCCCCTGCTTGTGTTCCCTCTCTCGCTGGCTGTCTCTATCTCTGTAGAATAAATAAATAAAATCTTTAAAAAAATAATAAAATAAAATGTACAATTCAGAGATTTTCAATACACTCACAGACTCAAGGAACCAAAACCACTGTGTAACTAAAGAAAAATTTTAAAAACTTCAAAAAGAAACCCATTCCCATTAGCAGTCACTCCTATTCTCACTGCCAGACCCTGGCAATCACCAATATACTTTCTGTTGCTATGGATCTTCTTACTCTGGACATTTAATATAAATGGAATTAAACAATATGTGACCTTCATGACTGACTCATTTTACTCATTACAACACTTTTAAAGTTCATCCATGTTGCAGGATGTATCAATATTTCATTTCTTTTTATTATCATCAAAAAATTCCTTCTTATGACGATACCACATTTTGTATTTTCATTCATCAGTTGATGGACATTTGGGTTATTTCCATTTTTTTTTTGGAAATTTTGAATAATGTGGCTATTCTTGTACATGTTTTCAATTTTCAAGAGTATAGGGAGGAATGCAAGATCTGGGTAACTATATGTTTAACATTTTGATAAATAGCCAAACTGATTTCCAAAATACCTGCACTATTTTACAAACCCACCAGCAATGTGTGAGTGTTCTTATTTCTCAACATCCTCACCACAACTTGTTACTGCCCTTTTTTTTTGTATTAGACACTCCATAATGGGTGTGAACTAATAGCTTACTGCAATTTTGATTTACATCATCTGACTCACAAATGATGTGGAGAATCCTTTTGTGTAATTTTTAAGGAATTTTTTTTATCCTCTTTGGAAAAATGGTTAGTCAAATCCTTATCTGTTTTTCAAATTAAATAGTTCATATTTTTATTTTTGAGTTGTAACTTTTTGTATATAGATTGGATACTAAATCCTTGAGATAGATGACAGCTAGATAGATAATTTGCAATCATTTTCTCACATTCTGTAAGTTGACTTTTCATTTCCTTGATTATGCCCTTTAATAGAAGCACAAAAGTTTTAAATTTCAACAAAGCTAAACTTACCTATTTCTTCTTTTGTCACTTGTGATTTTGGTGTCACTCCTAAGAAACTATTGCCCAATTGAAGATGTAAAGCTATGTCCTTTCCTAAGAGTTTATAGGTTTAGCTCTTACACTTAGGTCTATGATTCATTTTAACTTTTGTATATGGTGAGAGGTAGAGGATATAACTTAGCTTTTTTGGCACGTGGTTATCTAGTTGTGTTCTGCTGGAGATTCTGAGGTCTATATTAAGTGATATTGAGTTGTTGTTTTCTTTTCTTGTGATGTTTTTGTCAGGTTTTGGTATCCAGTAATACTAGCCTGATCAAAGTTCTAGAGAAGTGCTCCCTTCTTGTCTCATTTTTTTAAAGAATGTGTGAGATACTGGCGTTAATTCTTTTTTATATTTTTGGCAAAATTAACCCCTGTACTATCTGGCTCCTGGATATTCTTTGCTAGGAAATTCTTGATTACTAACTCAATCTCTTTACTTGTGAGAGGCCCGTTCAGGTTTTCTTTCTTCCTGAGTCAGTTTTGTAATTTGTGTGTTTTTAGGATTTTAGTCCATTTCATCTAGGTTACCTAATTGTTAGCACACAATTATTCACAGTACAGTCTTATAATTTTTTCTATAAATTCAATGGTAATGTCACCTCAGTTATTCATGTTTTTATCAATCTGAGTTCTATTTCTTTTTCTTTTTATCAGTCTAGCTAGAGCTTGGTAACTTTGCCTAATCATTTCAAAGAACTAAAATTTTGTTTTGTTGAATTTCTCTATCAATTTTCTATTCTCTCTAAATTTTATACTTTCTCCCTTCTTGCTATAGATACAGTTTGCTCTTAGTTTTCTAGTTTCTTAGGATACAAAGTTAGGTTATTAACTTGCTACCAATTATCTTTTTTTTTTAAGATTTTATTTATTTATTTGACAGAGAGAGACAGCCAGCGAGACAGAGAACACAAGCAGGGGGAGTGGGAGAGGAAGAAGCAGGCTCCCATCAGAGAAGCCTGATGTGGGGCTCGATCCCAGAACTCTGGGATCATGCCCTGAGCTGAAGGCAGACGCTTAACGACTGAGCCACCCAGGTGCCCCAAAGGGATATGTTTACAACTATAAAATTCCCTCAAGGCATTTTGTTTGTTTGTTTCATCTACTATATTTGGAATATTGTAGGGGTTTTTTCTTCAATACTCCCAAAGTGTTTTCTTATTCCCATTGTGATTTTCTCTGTGACTCATTCATTAGTTGTTTCAGCCTTTTATGTAATTTCCACATATTACTTAATTTCTCAAAATTCTTGCTATTGATTTCTAATTTCATCACATTGTGATTAGAGAACATAATTTGAGTGATTTTCAATATTTTCAAACTTTTTTTAAAAGATGTATTGCATGGTGCACTGGGTGTTATACGCAACTAATGAATCATCGAGCTTTACACCAAAAACCAGGGATGTACTGTATGGTGACTAACATAATATAATAAAAAATATTATTTTAATAAAAAAAGATGTATTTATTTATTTGAGAGAGAGAAACCCAGAGAGCGAGCAGGGGTAGAGACAGAGAAAGAGGGATAGAATCCCCAAAACCTTAGGTGGGGACCCTGAGATCATAACCTGAGCTGAAATCAAAAGTCAGACACTCAAAATCAATGGACTGAGCCACCCAGGTACCCCAATACTTTTAAGCATCTTGAGACTCATTTTACAGCATAATGAATGATACATCCTGACAAATGATACTGTGTACTTGAGGAAAATGTGTATTCTACTGTGATTGAGTGAATTGCTACATAAATGTCTATTAAGTCTGATTTGTTTATACTGTTAACTCTTTTATTTCATTTTTAATCTTCCACCTAGTTGTATCTATTATTAGGGTGAAATGCTGAAATCTCCAACTATTATTGTATATTTTTGTCACTTTTTCCTTCAATTCTGTCAGATTTTTGCTTCCAGTAATTTGAAGCTCTGTGGTTAGATGCTTATAGGTTTTAATCTTTATAGTTGCCTGAGAATTACACTTTTATCACCATAAAATGCATTTGTCTTTAAGACAATTTTTCTCTTGAAGTATATATTGCCTGATAATAGCATAGCCACTCCAGCTTTCTTTTGGCTTGTTTGTAAAGTATACAATTTTATATCTTTCACATTCTCACTGCTGGGTAATTGAATAAAAAATGTGTCTCTCATAGACACTACATACTTGGAATTTTAAAAATCCATTATGCCAACTGCTGCCTTTGAATTGAGTACTTATTACATTTATATTTAATGTAATTAATGATAAGGTAAAATTTATGTCTGTCATTTTGCTATTCTTTTCTATAAACCGTATGTTTTTCTTGTTCCTCCATCCTTCTATGGCTCACTTATTTTATGTATATAGATATTCTCTAGTTTATAATTCTAACTCCCTTGTTATTTCTTTCACTATTTAGCTTTTAGTTATTGTCTTAGTGAATGCCCTGGGGATTAAAATCAACATCTTAATTTATAACAATATAGTTCAGATCATTGCTAATTTTAATTGTTTATAAATATTTGCTACTATACAGCACCTACCCCTCCTTTGTGCTATTATTGTCATACAAATTACATTTTTATATGTTATAGGGCCATAAACACAGTTGTCATATAAATTGTTGTCATATAAATTACATCTTTATATACTATAAGCTCATAAACAGTTTTATAATAATTGCTGTAGTCTTTAAAATCAGACAGAAGAGTTAAAAAAACAAAAAATGTATTTTTAAAATCATAATTTTAAAAATATTTACCTATGTAGTTCTCTTTCCTGTTCTTTATTTTTTCATGTGGTTTCCACTTACTGTCTAGTGTCCTTTCATTTTAGAGTGGATGGCTCCCATTAGTAATTTTTGTAGGTAGATCTGATAGAAAATTCTCTAAAGTTTTGTTTATATGTAAATGTTTTAATTTCTCCTTCATTCTTGAGGTAGAATTTGGTGGATATAAAATCTTTAGGGACAGTCTTCCTTTTAGCACTTTTAATATGTCAACTCATTGTCTTCAGGCCTGCATGGTTTCTAATGAGATATCATTTGTTAACCTACTAAAGTTGCCTTGTTCATGATGAATCTCTTTTTTGGGTTTTCAAAAGTCTGTCCTTGGCTTTTAATAGTTTGGTTATGATATGTCGAGATGTGAAATTCTTTGTTTATACCTGTGGGAGTTTGTTGGGTTTCTTGGATATGTAAATTCATATCTTTCATCAAATCTGGCACGTTTTCAGCTAGTCATTCTTCAAATATGTCTGTACATTTTTTTAACCTCTCTTTTCTTTCTGTAACTACCATTATGCATGTATTGCTACACTTGATGGTGTAAGTATACAGGTCTCTGAGGCTCCGTTTCTTTATTCTTTACTCCTGTTTCTCAGCCTGGATAAGATTGATTGACCTATCTTCAAGTTAATTGATTCTTTCTTACTAGTTGAAATATGATGTGGAGTCCTAATAAATTTTTCCTTTCAGATTTAACTGTCCGCTAACAAAGGTTGGTTATTATTGATGTTTGTGGTGGTGGTGGTGATTTTGTTAGTACCATCCTGTATTAAATTTTCTAACACCTGAATTCTTTGTCATTTGTAGTCACTGAAGTTTCTACTCAATTAACTTGATGGTCACCTCATTATTGGAATTAGGGTAGTTGTGCATATTTAGCTTTCCTGTATGTATATGTATATGAAAAAATCAAGTTATTTGTCATTCATAACCCCCACAAATCAGTATTTCTGATTATTTAGTGGAGATATTTTGTCTTGAACTAACTTACTTTCCCCCTAATATTTTTTTTAAAGATTTTATTTACTTAGAGAGAGAGAACACACATGAACAGGGGGAAGAGCAGAAGGAGAGGGAAAGACATAATGTCAAGTAGACTCCCCACTGAACACAGAACCTGACACAAGGCTCGATCTCACAACCCTGAGATCAAAACCAATACTCACATCCTTAACTGACTTAGCGACCCAGGCACCGCTCCCCCTAATATTTTTTAGTGTTTATTTGTAATGACAATTTTCCTCAGATCAATTTAGATATAATTGACATATAACACTGACTAAATTTAAGGTGTACAATGTGTTGATTTGATATATATTGCACAATGATTACCACCATAAGCTAACATTTCCAACTTCAAATTAACTGTAACTTTGTCAAGATCGATAACACATGTCCTAATTAGTCACCTTTATATAATTATGCACTCTATCTTTTAAGCAAGTGTAGATATTTCAGATCCTACTAATCAATGTAAAATAGACCATTGACTTGTCCTATTTCTCCTGATAAACGTTACTCTATTTTATTTTACTTTTAAATAATCAAATTTCACTATTAAGCTTGTCTAAAACCTTTCTTTTTCTCTAGGATTTAATTTGCAACACTGAACACTTTCACCTGCTTTGATATAAATTTAAGGTAAACCCATCTTTTTCACCAGAGAACTAATATTACTTTCTTACATTCTTAAATCATCACTAAGCACCATTAAAAAATCCCATATACTTTTTTTTAATGTTTTTTTATTATATTATGTTAGTCACCATACAGTAAATCCCCGGTTTCTGATGTAAAGTTTGATGATTCATTAGTCGCATATAATACCCAGTGCACCATGTAATATGTGTCCTCCTTACGACCCATCACCAGCCTATCCCATTCCACCACCTCCCTCCCATCTAAAGCCCTCAGTTTGTTTCTCAGAGTCCATAGTCTCTCATGCTTCATTCCCCCTTCTGAATACCCCCCTTTCTTTATCCCTTTCTTCCCCTACCTATCTTCCTAGTTCTTATGTTCCATATTTGAGAGAAATCATATGATAATTGTCTTTCTCTGCTTGACTTATTTCACTCAGCATTATCTCCTCCAGTGCCATCCATGTTGCAGCAAATGTTGAGAACTCGTTCTTTCTGAGAGCTGAGTAATATTCCATTGTATATATGGACCACAACTTCTTAACCAAGTCATCTGTTGAAGGGCATCTCAGTTCCTTGCATGATTTGGCTATTGTGGACAATGCAGCTATGAACATTGGGGTGCATATGGCCCTTCTCTTCACTACGCCTGTATCTTTGGGGTAAACACCCAGTAGTGCAATGGCTGGGTCATAGGGCCATTCAATTTTTAACTTTTTAAGGGACCTCCACACTGTTTTCCAGAGTGGCTGTACCAACTTGCATTCCCACCAACAATGTAGGAGGGATCCCCTTTCTCCACATCCTCTCCAACAATTGTTGTTTCTTGCCTTGTCTATTTTTGCCATTCTAACTGGCGTAAGGTGGTATCTCAGTGTGGTTTTGATTTGAATTTCCCTGATGGCTAATGATTTTGAACATTTTTTCATGTGTCTGTTAGCCATTTGTATGTCATCATTGGAAAAGGGTCCGTTCATATCTTCTGCCCATTTTATGATTTGTTTATTTGTTTCTCGTGTATTGAGTTTGAGAAGTTCTTTGTAGATCTTGGATACCAGTCCTTTATCTGTGGTGTCCTTTGCAAATATATTCTCCCATTCCGTGGGCTGTCTCNTCTCCCATTCCGTGGGCTGCCTCTTAGTTTTTTTGACTGTTTCCTTGGCTGTGCAGAAGCTTTTTATCTTGATGAAGTCCCACAAGTTCATTTTATCTTTTGTTTCTCTTGCCTTTGGAGATGTGTCATGAAAAAGTTCGCTTTGGCCGATGTCATAGAGGTTGCTGCCTATGTTCTCCTCTAGGATTTTGATAGATTCCTGTCTCACATCGAGATCTTTCATCCATTTGGAGTTTATCTTTGTGTATGGTGTGAG